>NW_015631712.1:215921-217795 GCF_001515625.1 Sinocyclocheilus rhinocerous
AAAAAAAAAAAAAAAAATCACGAGCAAGGAAGGAAATTATGCTCACGCAGAGGCGAGGCAACTCTGGTATAATCATCAGCAAATTATGCAGCGACAAACTCTAAATATAGCTCAGACACAAAGCGTTTATTTCTATTAGCGTGGTAGTGTCAGTTCTTCGGTGGCTCTAGAAATACACTCCACTCTCCAGCAATACATATATCTATCTATCAGTCTATCTATTCTTTGTTTGTTTGTGAATCCTAACACACAAAAATACATGATGCTACCCTATATTTTTAGGATCATAATAGCATTTTTTGTTTGACATGGGCAATGCCATTAACATTTTTTTAAAACATGTACCATGGTAGTTGTATGTATTCTGTGAAGTACCTCGGAGTAACATGTAAATACCATGGTATACAACTGTAGTGATCACCATGGTATTACCATCTGATACCATCACTGTACCATGGTACTTTAAAAGTTCATCAGGTGCTGCATCTGGGCCCAGGGAACTATGCAGAAATGTGCATAATTTGATTTAAAACCGTCTTATTCACAATGTATGTTATATTTTGATTACTATTGTTATTTTTTTTTTTTTAGAAATCAAGTGCTTCAAATAAAAGTGTAGTACCTTCATCCCCATTCTATTTGCATTAGAAATTCAGCATAGAAAATGCAAAATAATAATGCAAATGTATATATTTAACCTAAAATCAAATCAAATCAAAACATTTTTCTAAAGAATTTAAGTACTGTAATAATGAAGATTTTAAAACTGATTTGAAGCTCTTATCAGTGTCTTTCCTGCCTTGGACTTGTCCACCTCTGTTTCGGGAGGTGATATAGAACCCATGGGTGATTAGGGGTGACAGAAGGAAGAAAGACATCTTTCAAACCCGCTATCACAAGCTCTTATCACACCCACATGACTCAAAAGTGACAGACTGAGTGTAAGGAATTTCCAGAGTGCTAATGAATGTAATGTTACATGATTTTTTGTAACCTTTTATTCATATTTTATATAAAATAAAAACAGGAACATGTTTACATTGATGTAATATTTTTCAAATCATTAATGAAATCTCTTTAAAAAATGTTGCCCTTTTTATTTCTGGTGCACGAGGAGAGTTCATTTTAGACACTTACGTAAAAAAAAAATAAATAATAATAATTCATGAAACACATTGAATTTTTCTTTTCTTATATGAAACTTTCTTTTATTTTTACTCTTTTCATATGCCTTTTTATTTTACTTTTTACCCTTGTCCAATACCTAGACTTCTAATCTTACAATGTGGAAATCCATCATATAAAGTATGAATTATTATTTTAAATGATTCATCTAAACAAAGTGAAATATACACAAACCATTTCAATATTTTGCATAAAAGACAACAGTGTCATTGAAGAGCTTGAGATGAAATATGAGACAACATGACGTTTAAACAGAACAAAGTAGAAATCAAGGTGTCCTGCTTTGCTCATGGGAGGAACGAGGAGACGTGGAGATTTCACAAAACGAGAGTCTTTAATTGACGCTGGAGGATGGAAGTCCCGTGGAGCTCGCACCGCATAGATGGTGGGCTAAGGGCGAGCAGAGGGGCTGCCAGACAACAGTGGAGGAGGAGGCAGGAGCGCCAGAACTCAGCAACGGGAGCCCTCTCCTCTTCTGTGTGGCACAGTCGGTGTGCCATACACAGCTCACCCTCAGCCGCGGTGCAGGGGGCGGAGCTCCTCTCCACGCTAACACCGTCCACGGATTTCTCCCTCGTGGCGGCGTTGTTGCCGGCTCACACACCTTGACTGATGTCATCAGCAGCTCTCGCTCCGCGGCGATCCTCAGCTCTGTCGCTCTGTGCGGCGATGGCTCATTGGTCGCGGCG
>NW_015631712.1:218162-237601 GCF_001515625.1 Sinocyclocheilus rhinocerous
GGAACTTTTAAACACAGGGCAATCAGGGGAACACAGGTGCATGGAATCAGTCAATTAACTGGGACACGGAACACATGGGGAGGGAAAACACAACAAAAACCAGTGCATAATCCTGACATATCGCCCCCCTCCCGGAAGGCCGACTCCAGGGGGCCGACCAACGGCGGCAGAGCAGTGGTGGAGGAGCCCGAGGCGGAGACAGGGAGCCAATGAGCCAGGGCAACAGGGAGGATCCGGAGGACAAAGGCGGAGCAGATGGCGCCGGTGACTGACGTGGAGGCGGGGATCCGAAAGGCCGCGGTGGAGCCGGAGCGACAGAGGACCGAGGAGGAGCCGAAGGGATGAAGGAGCCTGACAAAGCCGGAGGGATAGAGTGACGCTGGAGGATGGAAGTCCCGTGGAGCTCGCACCGCATAGATGGTGGGCTAAGGGCGAGCAGAGGGGCTGCCAGACAACAGTGGAGGAGGAGGCAGGAGCGCCAGAACTCAGCAACGGGAGCCCTCTCCTCTTCTGTGTGGCACAGTCGGTGTGCCATACACAGCTCACCCTCAGCCGCGGTGCAGGGGGCGGAGCTCCTCTCCACGCTAACACCGTCCACGGATTTCTCCCTCGTGGCGGCGTTGTTGCCGGCTCACACACCTTGACTGATGTCATCAGCAGCTCTGGCTCCGCGGCGATCCTCAGCTCTGTCGCTCTGTGCGGCGATGGCTCATTGGTCGCGGCTGGCTCCGGCTCTCCATCAGGAAAACACAACAAAAAACAGTGCATAATCCTGACACAAGGTAAATATCACATATATTACCAAACTATTTGTACTGTGCATAATTTCCACTAATTTATGACAAATTATGCAAAGTGTGAAAATATGATATAATTGTAAATATTTGGGATACATAAAATGATAGATATTAATTTACCTTTAGCTGGCATACATCAAAGGAAAAACAAAACTTGAACTGTGTTCTCGCCACAAGTGTATTTTTCAGCACATTTGCATTTAAGTGGTAAGTGACAAACCTCATTTTAAAATAAATTATTGAAAGCAATTACTTTACATAATTCAAGGCTCCTTAATTAAGCGATTCCTGGTGAGATGAGAAGATCACATCACAGGGAAATGTAGGAATAAAATTGTTGCCTGCGTCCATTTTTGACCCACATATGCGTTTTGGGAATTGCTGAAATTATTGCAGGCACTTCATTTTCGAAAGGTTCAGCCAGTGAGTATTGCATTAGACTTTCAAATAAACTTGAGCCCCTTTCTCATAAGAGATTGGCACCGCAATAAGGAAAGTGATTTCAAAGTGTTGCAGGACTGAATGGCCTGGGGTGTTGGTTAACCATACTGCTTTAATTAGCGCTATGTACTTCCAGACTGATATCAGAGAATGTAATTGGAGTCGGAAAAAGTCTGTGCCATTTTCTTTTTTACATTTCTGGAGCACGATTGGTGAATTGCTCGGAAGTGGAGAATTATCTCGGCGTTATGGCTTTAACTGCGTTCAAAGGAGAAGTCAGAAACTTTTCAAATCCTTCTCCCAGAAAGTTAATTACCGACACCACTATTGCATGATGAAAAATGTCATGGCTTGTGCTATCAGGAGAATTTCCTTAAATTAGTATTACTTGAGTCATTGAGGAAATGTGATTTGTACCTGAACAATGCTGCACCACACACCTGCCACAACAATATTTACATTCATATCAATATTCACTCATGTTTTCCAACATTAGTTCTTGATTGTTCCTGTCTAAAACCCTAACGCTTCTCGCTCCGAATGACACGTGGCTGCCGAGAGAGACATAATCTTGCTCATTATGAGGAATGTAATTGGAGCAGTGTAGTTTTGAGGATGTTATCGGAAATAAACAGCGCATCAGGCGGCCGCCCCCCTGCCTCAGAGCTCCTGGGGAGCTGTAATGAGACTAATAACATTAGCTGTCTGGGCAGGCTTCTCTCCACTCTTCCATTCTCTGTGGGGAGTCAATCATGAGGCCGCAGAAAACCGGGCACATACAGGGGGGCTGGCCGTTTCATCGCAGCAGCGCTCTGCACATCTTGAAATGGAAGATATCTGCAAGACCAAGAGTAATGAAATAGAAATAAATAGCAAAACTGCTAGCATTTCTTTACGAATTAATGAGCCCTTACTGTAATGCTGGTGTCATTATTAAAATACTAGGACTGATTGTCAAGAGCTTTGTAATAACTTTATCCAAAGTTGCTAATAGTTAAAACTCTAAATCTATTTATTAGTGATAAATGGGGTACGAATTTTATTGCTGAGGCATAAAATTGTTCGTACAACTACTACGCATATTAAGAGAGCTTATTAGCGGCATTTGCTTAGGCAAGCATCACTGTTGCTCATATTAATCATTATAGACATTGAGGGGTGCAAGTCCACCAATAATCAGATATGGCTGAATTGTCCCGCCAAATATTTGATATTATTGATGCAGCTCTCCTGCACGCCAGTACAATGGTTGAACAGCGATGGGCAGTGTCAAAATGTCTGAGATGTCCAATCGAATCAAAGAAAGTATGTTCTCTTTCAGTCGGTCACTCTCGACGTCACGTCGGATGACCGACGAATTGGGATCTCGCTTAGAGAGACCAATCTACTTCGAGTGTAAACTAAACGAGCCAATGCACATTGGCATGCGATTATTGCATCCAGCTGCCGCTCTCCCAACGACCAGATGTCAATTGCTGCATCGGAAGGTGAGCCAGAGCTTTCTGGAGAGGAAGATTCGACTGTGCTGCTCTCCTCCGGGACTGTAGCAATGCCTGAATCGGATCCGCAGTGGGTGGAGCGGGAGGACGAACCAACGGACTACCCACGCACCCTCGGCTCGAACGCAGGTCAGTGTTACACACACCCAGACCCCGCCTCAGGACATGCTGTGGTTTGCACGGATTCCTCAACCACCGGCTGGGGGGCCACGAATTTTGAGCCATACAATGCATTTTTGGTTATTGCTACAAATATACCCATACAACTTAAAACTGTTTTTGTGGTCCAGGGTCACAAATAAAAAAAAAGAGAGAAAATTTGGGCTTTGAGACTTCAAATAGTGCTGCTTGTTGAGGAGGTTATTACTTTTCTGATTGAAGTGGGCTCTGCTGACTTGGGCCAGTAATTAACCACCTCAGCAATACCCTAGCAACCACTCAGAACACCTTAGGAACACATATAGCAATGCACAGACAACCACTGACACAAAATACAATCATACAGGTGAGTTTTGCATACAAAAACCCCACATTTTCTTCAGAATCTAGTTGATATGACACTATTCACCCATCATTCACTCACTCCTTTTTTTTCTGTGGAACACAAAGGAAGATATTCTGATGAATTTTGACTTCTGCAAACAGAGAGATTACCACAGCACAGGACCATTTGAACATTAAAATAAATAAATAAATAAATATATAGTTACTAGTTACAGCACCAAAAAAAGAAGAAGAAGAAAAAAAAAAATTCCTCTATAAACTATAACATTAACATATATAACATATTAACCTAACATCTTGATGTCGACAAAGTCCATGGACAGCCCATAAATGATGTCTGTCACATTCAGTAGCATAGATAAGGCAAAGGCCAAATAAAGCCCCACTGATCAAGCTGTCAGGATGAAAGCCATTTCTCAACTTTTCTACTTACTCTCTCTAAAGCGTTTTCAGCTGTACGAGTTGTACCTCGAATGTGTTTGCATTTGACATTGCAGGTTTGTGCCAGTGGTCCTGACTGACTGTATGTGGCAAGGCTGTGAACCGCCTGTCAGTCATCCGTAATCCCAGTAGGAGGCGGGGTTACAGAGGCCTGCTCCCACCCCCTCTGAGACCCATCCACTGGGCACAGCTAGAGCAAAGGCCACTGGGTGGCTGGGAGTGACAGATGGACCTAATTTGAAGTCATGATGAACTTCAGCTAGAAAGAGTTGAAGCATCTGGTGGGAATAATGGGGAACACAGCAGATAAGAAGCTTATTGTGAATACTGATGTGTAGGAGGAAAAAATGAGGGGGTAGAGGGTTTGAGCAAACCTGGCGAGATGTATAATCCAAGCATGCGTGAGACATATCATCTGAAAGAGTGAAAGAGACAAAGAGATAGAGAGAGCCCAGCTGACAGCATTTAAAGCATCATAGATGCGATCCCAACGTGATTACGGTTCTGAAACGTAGTCAGCAATATTATAATGTTGTTTAAGATACTTTCATTTGGTGAATTTCTAAGGCAGCATCAAATCACATGCATTTTGCAAGAAGATGAGTGAAAAATTCCATCCAAGGCAAAGCAAGACAAATTCTGAATGTGATGTTTTCGGACACTTAATTGCAATTAATAGAAAATGTAGTATAGTTTAAAGTTGTATTAAAAGCAAATAGCTGATCTTTAGAGTGCTTTTTGACTCACTTAAGTAGACATTACAGTAATTACATTTTTTTATCTAATTTCATAATCACTACTGTCTTTGAAATATGGTTCAAGTACAGTTGAATGTACTAACATTCAACATTTATGGTAAACTAACAAGCATTTATGGTCATCTGAAATATTAAATGTCATTTCTATTGAATGTTGTATTTAAATAGATTTGGAATTACATATTTGTGATGATGAAGTTGCAATTTAGCAAATTTAAATATATTAATTTTAATTGTTATATTGAATAACACACTAATTAAGTACTTTACATGTGCTTACGTATGGCAGTCAACACAACAACATATGTCCTTAAATGCTTCTTTAAAGAACAAAAAGAATTGTTACAACACAACAATCTAAATCAACTGTATGTAGTTTTGTTTGAATTTATGTCAATTGAGGTGAAGCTTCACTACGCTGAATAAACAGCTTTTGTGAGGAAACAGCTTATCATTTAATCTATCAACAAAACTTCAATGTGTTTTACACTAAACCATAGTTTTGGATTGAACTATTTTTAGAGTTTACTCTGGAAAAAAAAGGTGTTTTATAAGAGAAGTCACAGTCTTCTTGCGACAGGTGGGATTCAGCTTACGACTCTTCTCATTCATTAGCTGTCTCTCCTTTCGAAGGCTGTGCTCTCCGGAGGTCGCATTCGAAGGCTGCATACGTCATCGAGGCTGTCTCATTTCAAAAAAGCAAGTAGGTCACTCCGAATGTGACCTTCTTTCACCTCATGCATCCTTCGCTGCTACAGATAACCCTCAGTTCTTTGAGTCGCCGTAAACAACCGTTGTTTATTTGAAAACAATGGCGGCGCCGGTAGATGTAACTAAAGACTATAGAATATGTAACGTTACATACCAGCGAAGATGTAAATGTAAAAAATGGAAGTATTAAATATAAAATGTAAGTATTTTCACAATTTTTTTCTTTTTTTAAGTTGTATTACCCCAGTTGGTAGATGTGGTAAACAGGATTACAAGTGATTTTTAAATGTTGAGAACAGTACTTCACTAGCAAGGTGAGAAATTGTTAATTTGTTTAACCCTCAGGTATTGATAGTTTTCACGTAAGGTCACACCCTTATAGAAACGCCCATCTGGCAGGCAAAACGAAGCTTTGCTCCACTGACCGCCAGTTATTTTTGCGCAGATTGCATTTAGTAATGTACTAAAACGCAGATATTAAAAGGCGAAATTCAGAAACACCTTATTGATTATGTATATTTTGTACAGGCAAGCAGATGAAGCCAGAATGTAAACGCAATGAGCAAAGTTTCACGTTAAATGGTTTCCCATAGAAAACCATTAGAAGGAAAGCACTGAACCATTAAGCGGATTGCGTTCATCCGGCCTCATCTGCTTGCCTATGCAAACTATGCATCATTAATATAGAGAATATTACTGTTTAAAATATATTAAGGCACTTTAAGTGTTTTTACAACGTTTTGTTGCACTGTTTAATGATTTAAATATTGCCGCTGGTGCTTAATATGGATTGCAAATGGCCAAAACTTGCATTTTGTTCACATACCTTTGTTTTATTCTTCTGAGAGGTGATCTAAATATTTGAGACTGATGGAATTAATGTTCAATATTTTAATCTTCATTTAACTAACGTGAGAGCGCAACAATGCTATAAATGTGTTGGCATAGCAACTTGATACTTCCTGTTTCCTTTTCTGCCCGTCCTACGAAGGCCGTCTCGTTTAATTCTGGGTGAGGACACTCCATATACGCACCCTTCAGAGGGAAAATTCAAAAACTTTCTCTTTGGTTTAAATTTTTGGACCCAATTTATATTTAATCATCTTACATGATTAAATACTTTTTACAATTCATCATATCCATAGGTCAACTTCTGCTGGTCAGCTCTCAGCATCTCACAAAAGCCAAATTCATAGTTAGCTCGCTTCTTTTGTTGGCTGATTGCACCTGTTTAAATGCTCTAATACGATGCACTTAGCAGCCGTGTGCATATTCTGGACTTTAATTAATTGATTTTAGGCACAACATGATCTATAGCTGTTGTAATGGATGACGCTTCTTTTCCTTACTGATGCCAATGAGAAAGTAAAGTAGAACAGACCCACATAGGTTAAAAAAGACATCTCACTGCCTCTAAGTCACCATTTATTTTCCCTTATTAGCCAGTTGTGGTGAACCGTATCATTTCTGTTGACAATTCCCTTAGAGCGACAGGAAGATTCTATTACATCTGTTTTCTGGCTTTTGAATTTTGAGCATTTTAAGAGGGTTTGAGAAGGGCTTGTAAACATCAAAGGACCGCAGTCAGCGGGTGTGCATCTCCAACGATTACATGCTTATCTGTGACCAAAATATTCCGAAGAGGGGGAGGAAGAGTACAAGCATCATTAAGAAGTCTACAAAGCAATTTCCGCCATTTAGCGCTTGTTTATTCTAAATAAATTATTTTGTGCTGAAACAAAACTCCCACATTTATAGGAAAGAAACCGGATGGAAAACATTTTGCAAAAAAAAAAACACACATTCAGAAAGAATTAAATACAATTATGGCTGTATCAGAAAGCAAAGAATGAAATCTCTAAGCAGAAAATAAATTGGATGAATCTGCAGCATGTGATAGTTTCAGCCTGAAAATGGAAGCAGCACAAAAAGCGTGCGCTTAGCTTGAGGGCCCATATCTGTTTACCTCTGATAAATCTCGCTAAAGCCTCGCAGTCACATTTAATATTAACATCTTTAGCATGAAAAGAAAAAGAAACCGCTGTGAAAAACACTTCTTAAATCTTAAATTAATTCACTTTATTATATTTTCTCGGATTAAGAGACAATCCAATTTAACTAAGCGGGACATGCTATGTGGCAGCATACTGATCATAAATTTAACTTTTTGTACATAAATGGAGAAACAGTTCAGCCAAAATTAAAATCCCATACCCATATGCTGCCCCTGTGGAAATGAATATTATATTATCATTATTTATTTTCAATTGCCATATCAATCAATCAATCAATCAATCAATGGTTCTTTGAAGAACTGTTTGCTGAAAGTTCTTTTATGGTGTCCAAACATGTTATGTAGGGAATAATGTACAGTCAGCTGATCATTATAGTAAAAATAAACCCTGACAGTGTGATCAGGACCTGAGCAAATCTTGTATCAGTTAATTATTTTATTATATCAGAAGAAAGAGATCACAAAGTACTATGAAAGCTATAAAACTAACATTATGTTAGAGATTTTTTTTGCAAATATAGTTTATGTATTATTGTACAAATGCTTCTCACAGCAAAAAATTATCAAAATTAACCATAATGACCACAGTCAGAATCAAGTATTTCAGAGAGTGTCTGAAATGGACTACAAAAGTCAAACAGAACTCAAAAATGGTGAATCAAATTGTTGCCATCATTGGTTCTTGCATGTCTCATCATGCCATCAAATCCTTTTCAAGGCAAGTCAGCCATATTGGGATCACACTCGGACAGCTATTTTCAGTCATACAAGCACAGCTCTTATCGAATTGAATGAGAAATGCCAAATCACTTTATGGCTTTTATGTTTGTGTGATATCTGGAGGTTCCAAAGCTGTCATCAAACAACAAGAATTGTTGTAAATTTCTAGTGATGATATTGGCAACTATCTTTGTTTGGAAGGGGGGAATTTTTTATTTTTTTTTACTAGAGCTAAGCTTTACTATTGAGCATTCCAGTTTCTCACATTCATTGTAATAGGTGGCCCGTTTCTGTGTTCATACTGTCTCTGGTTACGACTATGCCATAGTTGTCATATTTGATTTCAGAACTGCAGCAGAGGGAAAATCAGTGAATAATGACTTAAAGTTACCATGACAATTATTTTTTATTATTATAATTTTTTTATTTTTTTATTAAATGTTTATTTATTTATTTTTATTAAATGTTTATTTTTTTATTTTTTTAATATTTCAGTGTTTATTTTAAATTACACTACATTACTTTTGCCCAGAATTTTGCCCCCGGTTTTCAGCCTGGATGAAAGTCAGAGCTAGTCTGTAAATTTGAGTTGACAGATTTCATAGAAAACTGTATAATGTATGATGGACACAGACTCTGATTTGTTTTAGCTTCAGACTATGATTGCATCCAGTCAGGGGATATTAATGAAATTATCCTGATAACTTGAAACTACAGCAACCATGTGATCAAAGACTATGCTAATAACATTTGTATTTATTCATTTATCAGACACTTTTATCCAAAGCCGCTTACAAATGAGGGATACAACAAACAATTCATCATAAATAGGCAATAAACACAAAGTAATACAAAGTTTCAGACATTGTTTGGTAACACTTAGTCCTCTTTAGACATTCTATTAACAGTAAGTAACTTCGCAACTACATGTCAACTAGCAGTTAGTAGAGTATTAGTAGACTGTCAATGAGAATTAGTTGACATGTAGTTGACATGTAGTTACAAAGTTACTTATAGTTAGTAGAATGTCTAAAGTGGACTATCGAAATAAAGTGTAACCCATTGGTTTGATTAGTACAGCTAGAATGGGGAGGGATCAATGAATAGTGAAAGCAAAGAAACAGGTAAATAGTGATGGAAGAGATGAATTTTAGCAGTTTCTTGAATATCTTCAGAAATTCAACTTTTCGGATATGGTTGTAAAGATCATTCCAGCAGCTGTAACAGGCATTTAACCAGAGGTTAGTGGGAGTATGTGCTGGCCTGGAGGAGAGATGACATATATTGTCTGGACAAGAAGTTAAAGTGGAGCATAAACAGGAATCTTACTTGTTTAATAAATTTACATGCTAAATAAGTTGCATTTATCATGTGCAATGCTAGCTGTTAATTTGAACTGAGATAGATTAGAATAATTATTTCCAGAACCACCACTCAATTATCTTGAAATCAATTGGGACAAATTAATATTGTGCCAACTAAATTTAATCAACTTTGTGTTTATGCTTTTATAAGAATATAAAGCATGAGTCCGATGGACTTTTTTGTGGTGTTTTATGTTCTTTTTTGGAACTTGATGTGGTCACTATGAACTGGTTGTAAAGAAAAGAGTTCAACATTTCTTCTTTTGTATTTCACAGAAAAAAATAACAGCAAACATAAGCCACGAGTCATGAGATATATTATGAGAAAATCATAAATACAACACACTTCAGTATCGCTTTAATAGTCCATTTTTGCTGCATCATGAAGTAAATCAGGAATGTTTTGAGTAAAAATAGTATGAATAAATATATTCATTAAGCATTTGTAACATATGAGTTAAAAATGGTTCACTATTTGGCAGGTATTGCATTAAAATCACACCGTTTTATTCATGCATTATTAACTGCTCATCAATTATTTATAATGCATTTGTAAATTAGTTGTTTGTCATTTATGAACACCTTTATAAACCTTTTATAAAGGGAACCTTAATTTAAAGTGTTACCAAATTGCCTGTTACAGTTGCTGTTTCTGATTTTCTCAACATGTCGGTTGCTGAATGGAGAATGTTGCTCCTGAATCCATGCTAGATGAACAAATGTCTCACTGGGTGATATGGGTGCAAGAGAAGGGTGAACGAGGGAATAGCTTTTGTTAGATGAGGACAAAAAAAAGATCAATACCAGTTTCTTCAAAATTGCACTAGAAAGCTTATGAGAGTCCCGACTGTACTCATTCAACACTTTTCCCTAATCGACTTCGCCTATTATAATCATATCATTTCTAGGAACACTGAAAGAGGTTGCGAACCCTCCCTATGATTTCTGACATCTACTCCTGCACTTTTCCAGTATTTTACACAGGCTTTATCTGAACTGAAATGCAGAGCAAGAGGTCGTTTTCCCAGTGTTCATCTCCATGGTGTTGTTATTTCTTGCAAGGCCATTTGCACAAGTACAGCGATATAAGTCATTTCCATCTTTTGAAGCTTTTTTTTTTTTTTATCTTTAATACGTGTCATTCCTAAAATAATGTACAAGGGTTGACAAAACTCTAGTTACAGGTCTAGGTCAAAAGAGCTCACCTTAAAGTCTTTATAATATTATTTATGGTCATCTAGATTCTCGATGTTACTTGGATTCCCAATTCAATATGTGGAATTTATTGCATCCATTTTATATCATTAACAGTTTAATACTCAAGATTAGGGTTTTGTTCACTATGTAAGAATATATGGTCAGTAGTAATAGTCTTAAGAGGAAAAATAACATTAGCATACAATTGAATCTGCACTTGTCTGACAATCTCTACAAGATCTGGAAAACCTATTGCACAGAGCACAAATCTTGGACCTCTGAGGAATGGAGAAAGATATGATCTTCACTTGTTTTTTTTTTTTTAACCGTTTATGTTTGGAGGAAGATGCCATATGTTTGTCAAGTTGCAACTTGAGGTAGATATTAGTCATCTGGCCATTACTAGTTGAAGACATTTCATGACTAATCTGAATATTTTCATCAGCTGTAGGCTGATGCAAATTTCAGCCTTATCATTATTAACCTTATCTAAAGCCATAGAACATTTGAATTACTGTAGGATCAGGTTCATTGAATCGGTGAATCACACGAAATTCGGTCCAGATGAACTATGCCTACAATATCTGCTATTGCTAAGCATTTGGGGGGATTTCAGGATCTTGTAGGATTTGTAGAGCTGCTTAGTCATAACATCAATTTGTTGGACAACCTCGAAGGCTAATTCACCATGCGTTCCTTTGGAAAATTGTAATGGGTTTTAAGAAAAGAGGTTTTCGATGTATGTGTGAAATAAGGTTTGGGGTTAATATGGCTTAAAAAGACTTCCGATTGCTCAAAACTGCTTTTATAACAGTCAAGAAAAGCATCTTTGGCAGAACATCATGTGGCAGATGCAGCTTGTAGTAACAACAGCTTTTCTGATGTTTATAAGTAGGATGAATTCAAAAGGGTTCACATGAACAAATAAACATTAGTAAACATTTACGGCTTGATTTGGAAGACATAATTCAAAGTTAATTTCCAAGACCGCCATTCCTCAAAGAGCACAGACATTTTATTCCTGAAAACTGGTTCAATATGCCCTGACATGCTCTTGAGTTATTACATAACAGCAATCTAATAAAGGGCTGAAGCTGAGCTTGAGGAAAGGGATAGACATTCATTTTGTTTTAGTTTTGTTCATTCCGTCCTGTTTGTCCTTTTATTCTTATAATGTATTCTTATAATAAAGGAATCATTCACCCGAAAATGAAAATGTGCTTAAAATGTGATTTCCCGCAGGCCATTCAAGTTTGTTTCTTCATCAGAACAGATTAAATAAATTTAGCATCACATCACTTGCTCACCAAAGTCCTCTCACATCAAAATCCCCCCACGTATTCATTTAGAACTGTTTTGGACTGGTTTCACTTGTAAAAGGTATTTGCTGGCAATGTGTCTTTAAGGGATAGTTCACCCAAAAATGAAAATTTGATGTTTATCTGCTTACCCCCAGGGCATCCAAGATGTAGGTGACTTTGCTTCTTCAGTAGAACACAAACGGAGATTTTTAAGGCAAACCGTTGCAGTCTGTCAGTCCTATAATGTCAGTGGATGGGAATCACGGCTTTGAGAGTCATAAAACATACACAAACAAAAAAAAACTGTGGCGGATCGCAGACTTATAAGTGCATTACCGCCACCTATCTCTCAAATGGACCATTGACACTCTATCTACAACAGAGTATGTGAGCGGAGCGAGGAGCGGTCACGAGCACAACTTATGCCAACTCATGCATTAAACATAATTAGTTAGCTTGACAGATATGTGGATCACATATGAAGGTTAAAATGGCGATGGACGAGTGCGGGAGGTTACAGCATGTTGTAAGTTGTACAGTTTGTTAATCTCCGCTCTAAACTAATGCGCTGCTACATTGCTGCACACGGACAGAACACACAAGCTCGCATCTCAATTGAGAGTGTCAGTGGTCCATTTGAGAGATAGGTGGCATTAATGCACTTATAAGTCTGTGATCCGCCGTAAAGCAAGAAGAAGAAGAAGATGCCTCACGTGCAGGCTGAAGAAGAAGACGCGAAGGCGCTCAGGACAGTTCAAACATTGTGGTGAAAATCAGAGGTAAAAAAGGATATAAATACTGCACAGTTTCTTGCACAGACCAATCGTTTTATGTCTTTTCACATCAATGTATCATCACGAGCCGCAGGGTTTAATTTGGTTTTGTTTGTGTATGTTTTATGACTCTCAAAGCTGTGATTCCCATCCACTGACATTATAGGACTGACAGACTGCAACGGTTTGACTTAAAAATCTCCGTTTGTGTTCTACTGAAAAAGCAAAGTCACCTACATCTTGGATGCCCTGGGGGTAAGCAGATAAACATCAAAGTTTCATTTTTGGGTGAACTATCCCTTTAATATCACAAGATTGATTGATTGATTATTTAGTTATTTGTTTGTTTGTTTAAAAGGTTATATTTTGTACCAGACTCTCCCTGGTTTTGTTCATGCCATATTGTGCCATAGTTTCAGGGAAGACTCATGAGAGTAACATAGATGTAGTTACTCTCATTAAAACCACCAAAATGTTCTGCTGATGTGGCTTCAAACACGATATGTTTTATTTTATATGATTTTATCAGATCATGATTTATAATATTATAGTACACTCTTAAAAATAAGGTGCTTCACGATCCCATAGAAGAACCTTTTTGTCTAAATGGTTCCATGAAGAACCTTAACATCTGAAGAACCTTTCTGTTTCACAAAAGGTTCTTTGTGGCGAAAGAAGGTTCTTCAGATTATAAAAAGGTAAGAAAGAGATGGTTCTTTAAAGAACCATCTCTTTCTTACCTTTTTATAATCTGAAGAACCTTCTTTCGCCACAAAGAACCTTTTGTGAAACAGAAAGGTTCTTCAGATGTTAAGGTTCTTCATGGAACCATTTAGACAAAAAGGTTCTTCTATGGGATCGTGAAGCACCTTTATTTTTAAGAGTGTAAATGAAGCCAAACTTGGAGCAATTTGTCTTGAGGTGGCAAGGGACACATCAAGGACCACAATGGAAACAAGTGTTTAACTTTATTGTGTTATCCTTTATAAATGTACGGTGGCCGAGAGAGCTCAATGCGCTGCAAATGAAAGAAAGAAAAGAAAAAAAAACCACCAACAAATTAAGAAAACATCTTCATCAGTTTGACAACACATGTGCTGCAAATACTCGACTAAATACAGAAATGCAGTGCAAATACTCACTACTCAACCAAATACAGAAACACACTGCAAATACTCACAGACCACATCGGAAAAGTTTAAGGGAGTTTTTTAAAAAAGTTTAACAGTTGACGAACCTGGCTAGGGCATGCTTATCAGTATCTACTCTGAAAGGTGAGATTTTTATTTTAACATCCTGTTCATATGAATCTTTACCTTGTTTGGATATTATTAGCCTAAATAAGCTGACAGAATACACAATTATTGTAACTGTAAAGAGAATACCGGAGGCTAAACTTCAGGGTTAAACTGAAAATTGTCATCATTTACTTGCTCTCATGTTGTTTTGTGTAATTGTGTGGAGTCATATGAAAGCATGAACATGTAAACACATTCATTGTTATCTCAAAAATTGGCCCATACATTCCATAATATGCTATTATATTCATGCCTAGGATCAATTGAGAGGAAAAGCGCACATGAATATTTCAGATTAGTTTTATGATAGACCCCTCACACCCTGCTGAAAACACCTCAGTTTAATGGTGTGAGAAAATCATGGTGAAATATTTGAATTGTTGGTGTGAGGTGTGGAATATATAATAAGTTGCTATTCATCAGGACACTCTCTGTAATAATTCAGGGAGTACTGCTCATCGTTGGGTTTATTACTGATTCATTTCACCATCTGTCTTCCTCTGGAACATCCACAGCGAAAAAAATAAATAAATCCACAGTGTGCTTCATTATTCAGACAAGTGATTTGAGCCAGCATAGTGACATTTGTGTTTAACAGGATGAGCCACGGCCAGGCAGTGCAGAGAACATGTTCATATACATGTGACAGCAGCACTGCCTGTCTAGCATGTCTCTGGTTATTGGACACCTCACTTTTACCATGGCGAAACTGATGTCAGTGCAGTTCATGCATCTTGTCATCAGTGTCACATGGCCCCTCTATGGCACGGAGGGCATCAACACAGATGGCACTTATATATATATATATATTATGTGTGCAGCGAAGTGGTCAGCAAACAGACTGCAGGTAATCATAGAAAAAAGTATTGTTTGTGCTCCTCATTTGCCATAAGGAAAACTGCAGTTCTTGATTCAGAGCGGTTTGTGGTATTCAGATGAAGCAAACCACAATGTCTTTTTGACCTGATTTCTCTCTCGCTCTCAGTCTCATTAAGACCTGCAGTGGCACTTTGGGAAATGCACCTACAATAGTTTAAAAGTATTAAATCTAATGAGCTCCAGTCTGTATGTGGGGCATAATAGGTGAGAAACAAAGGTCGTTTTTATAATTTTGACCAGTTTTTGTGGAGTCAGAAGTTTGAAGGTGTACACCGTGATAATTTTTCTGTCTTTTATGATTGCTGCTTGTCAGATTGCAAAATATGATCTTGTTGAGATCTTGGACAAAATCTAAAGCAGACTGTGTGGCTAGATAAACAGTCTTTTATGTCAGGCTATACGATATACATCTCACAACTGACCTTATTGATATATTGCATCGTGTTCATAACAGCCCGCTTTATATAATGCAGAAAATAAACGGAGTGTGAGAAGGGAGGCCAGGATCTCAGAGCCGGAGGAATGACGACCAATGGCAGGGCCCTCAGAGGTGCTAACCAGGGTGGAGCTGGGAGGACGGAAGACCGAGGCAGAGTCAGGGGTGTTGGAGACCAAGACGGTGCCATAGAACTGGAGAACCAGGGTGATGCCACCGTTCTGGAGCTGGGAAGACTGAGTTAGACCCAGAGGGAGTGTGGATGATGGTGGAGCTGAAGAAGGGGATTGACCAGGCACAGCTGCAGGCCAGAAATCCCATAGAGGAACCAGAGCCAGCATAGTGACATTTGTGTTTAACAGGATGAGCCACGGCCAGGCAGTGCAGAGAACATGTTCATATACATGTGACAGCAGCACTGCCTGTCTAGCATGTCTCTGGTTATTGGACACCTCACTTTTACCATGGCGAAACTGATGTCAGTGCAGTTCATGCATCTTGTCATCAGTGTCACATGGCCCCTCTATGGCACGGAGGGCATCAACACAGATGGCACTGTGTGAAAGCTGCATGTGCTGGTTGTTTCTCTCTGTTATGTCAAAAATATAAAGCAGCACAACTATTAACAATAAATGTTTCTTGAGCACCAAATCAGCACATTAAAAGACTGGACTAATGACCATCACAGGAATAAATAACATCAGTTTTATTTTAGTTTTATATATATATATACCAGAAATCCCATAGAGTAACCAAGGGGATGATAAAGCCAGGCAGAGAAGGTAGGATAAGGGACCCCGGTGCAGCTGGAGGCCTGACGGGCTCCCTCAACAGGCACGAGGGAGCAAGGAGCATAGGTAGGGTACTGGGCTCAGAGGAATGCAGCGGAGATCAAGGGTCCACACTCTGAGGCCCACAGTGGACGATGGTAACCCGGAGACTGTGTGACTGAGGAGAGCTGGTGGATCAGGAGAAGGAGGTGGAGCCAGTGCATTGGATGGAGCCAGCAGAGGAGGTGGAGTCAGGGAACCAGTGGAGGAAGTTGAGCCAGGAAGGCAGGCAGAAGTGGCGGAGCCAGGGAGCTGGGCGGAACCAGCAGAGTAAGGGATATGGATGGAACCAGCTGAGCCAGAGAACTGGACACGACCTGCAGAGGAGGCGGAGCCAGAAATGGAGGCAGGAGGCTGGATGGAACCAGCAGAGGGGGTGGATCCAGGAAACTGGGTGGAACTGGCGGGGACAAGGATTTGGATGGATATGAAGTATTGAATTATAATCTGAGAATTTGTCATGATTTAGAGAAAAAAAGGGCAGTGTTGCTATTTCAAAATGAATAGCAGGTGAAATTGTGGTTTTCAAAATGTTTTGTCACGTGTCAATAATCAGTTTCAATTCATACTGCTAAACAGATTTTTGTGCTCACCTGACTAAACATTTGTGCTTGATATTGAAACCAGGAAATAATGTTGGTGCAAATGTCACTCACTGCTGCTTATCACCATCACCATATAGATACTCACTGAACGTGATGATTTTCCTCATAATATAATTTAATTATTTTTCAAAACCAGTCTGTTCAAATGAAAGTAGTCTAGCGCACGCACTGCTGAAAATTCATATGTAGACATGGCTGGTTGTATATGTGTGCACAACCTGAAAATAATGACATTGGCTTGTCTGCTTGAGAAGAACTCGGCGGGTTCTCAGTGGTGAATGCTGGATTGTGGGGATGTGAGTGAATGTGTCTCAGGCGGAGAGACAGGGATAGATGTTGATCGAGTCTGCAGTCATGCGGCGCGTGGTGGGCCGTGCATCGCTCTCACTCTTTTCTTTCTACTCACACAGCTGTGACAAAAGCTAGATTGAAAAGAGCTTGACAATCTGCCTGAGATCTGACAGGGCTGTCACAGAATCACTCAACATCCCTTGCATAATTACAGCATTATCTCTGATCCTAGAGACTGTATGAAATGTGCCTGCGAGCAGGGATATCCTCCATTCCAACTATTTCTTAGCCATCACAAGCCAAAGACTGGATGGAAAAAACCTCCACAGTAGCTTTCCATGAGGAAATAGGCAGAACGATCCTGGTACAAAATGATTAAAACGCAGGGTTACCATGACGACGGCTGGGTTCTAATAGGATTAAGTTCCTGCAGTTGCGATGAAAGTATTATCTGTACAAATGCTTGTTTTGTTAGAGCTGCTGCCGTCTGAAGTTGTGCCATGTCAAGTAGGAGCGAGTGAAAATGTCGCGCATCCTTAAGCATATTTGTTCAATTTGATATGGATTTCTTGTGTTGTGGTTTCATACTCTGTAAGTACATTAAACATCAGCCAAACATTTGCCTCAAGAAAGGATTTAGCATTGATTTTAAAGTCATCTTGATTTCAAATTAAAGTGAGGATTTAACTACATCAAAGACATTTGGGGAGCCAAAATGAGTGCAGTGCTATTAACTTAACATTTTTCAATGTTATGACAGAAGTGATAATGAGATACTTATTCCAATGTAGCTTGAGCATTGCTGCATTGTTCTACATCGCTCATTTTTATGTCACAATGCATTGTGAACTCGGCTTTACAGCTGTGCAAACAGAGGCAATAATCAAACACTAATTTTGTTCTAGCATTGGGATATCTGATTCACTTTAGTCCCTGCAAGGTATTTTACACCTTATTGATTTTTTCTAGCAAAACATTTTGTTAAATGCTGCTAAATGCTTAGCAGAACTTTCAAGTTCTTATTTGACCCTCTTAGTAAAGACTTCAGTTCATCTTTATATGTGATTTCAGAGTTATTTATATTGTCTTTGAAATATGGATAAAGTTTACTGCTGAATGTACCGACATGCATTTATTGTAAACTAAAATATACTTTAATGTAATTCCTATTGAAGCTTTCATGTCATGTATTTAAATATATTTGTAATTACACATTTATTATAGTAAAGTTCAATTTAGTGCTTTTAAAATATGTTAACTTTAAATGTAATATTGAATAACACATTTCAGTTAAAACTATAATCAAGTACTTTACATGTGCTTTAGTATGTTATTCATACGTCAAAATAAGTGTTCTTTAAAACACGACAAGGATTTAGCATTGATTTTAAAGTCATCTTGATTTCAAATTAAAGTGAGGATTTAACTACATCAAAGACATTTGGGGAGCCAAAATGAGTGCAGTGCTATTAACTTAACATTTTTCAATGTTATGACAGAAGTGATAATGAGATACTTATTCCAATGTAGCTTGAGCATTGCTGCATTGTTCTACATCGCTCATTTTTATGTCACAATGCATTGTGAACTCGGCTTTACAGCTGTGCAAACAGAGGCAATAATCAAACACTAATTTTGTTCTAGCATTGGGATATCTGATTCACTTTAGTCCCTGCAAGGTATTTTACACCTTATTGATTTTTTCTAGCAAAACATTTTGTTAAATGCTGCTAAATGCTTAGCAGAACTTTCAAGTTCTTATTTGACCCTCTTAGTAAAGACTTCAGTTCATCTTTATATGTGATTTCAGAGTTATTTATATTGTCTTTGAAATATGGATAAAGTTTACTGCTGAATGTACCGACATGCATTTATTGTAAACTAAAATATACTTTAATGTAATTCCTATTGAAGCTTTCATGTCATGTATTTAAATATATTTGTAATTACACATTTATTATAGTAAAGTTCAATTTAGTGCTTTTAAAATATGTTAACTTTAAATGTAATATTGAATAACACATTTCAGTTAAAACTATAATCAAGTACTTTACATGTGCTTTAGTATGTTATTCATACGTCAAAATAAGTGTTCTTTAAAACACGACAACAAACTTAAAACATAACACATGAAAATGCACCTTAAAGTTTTATTTTCACATTATTACAAAGTGTAAGTTGCCTTTTATTTCATTAATATTACATTATCTACCATATCATACTATATACTTTTAAGGGCAGATTTAATACAGTAGCACCACACAAGGTGGTGGCCCACTACTAGCTTGAGAAACTTCAGAAGCAACATAGTAGCTTCCCACTGATCACAGCACAAACAGTTTACTAAAAAACAGGTGAAGAGTGATGAAAAATAAATTGTTTTCCACAGCTGATAACTAGTTTAATATATATCTATATAAAGTCTTCACCTTTGGTGTCAGTGATTGAAGTCTTTGGAGCTTTACAGAACAACATTCTCCCTGTGTGAACAGCTGGAGTTCACGTAAGAGTCAACCAAGCGGATTTTAATTTATCTTTAAAGGTCACTTTAAGAGGTTCACATATATATATATATATATA
>NW_015631712.1:238340-257801 GCF_001515625.1 Sinocyclocheilus rhinocerous
TATATATATATATATATATATATGAATTGGACAGAAAACACACTGAGAGGCAGAGAGAACGGCAGCAGGGTTGAAAATATATATTTTTTAAACTTAAACTGTCTTAAACTTAAAGTTTCAGTTCTTGCCAAGTCTGCTTGTTATGTTGTGTTCGAACAGTTGGAATACTGTTTTCAGGTTAAAGCCTCTACTTGTTTAAATTGAGAATACTATCGGATATTTGAACAAGTTCATTGAAACAAACTATCCAAAAGATCCAACTTGCGGGAAAAGAATCAGACTGTTTGCCCGAGACTATGGATTACAGGTAAGAATGTTGTAAATAATGTTGTTTCCTGCACAGACTTATTGTTTCACTTCATAAGACCTCAATATATCGTCTCACACACACACACACACACACACACACACACACACACACACACATTCAAATCTAAGGACTTTTTCTGGCTTTTTGTTTATATTTTCTAGAGTAATAGTAGTTTATAATAACCACACAAAACAATCAATAGTTATTAATTAATTAATTGATTAATTAATTATTATTACTATACATCGTTATTCATTTGGAGTGCACACAAATGAGTTGCGTTGTAAGTTATTTATACTTGTTTCTATTTGAGTTTAAGTTTACCAGTGTTGAGTGGCATTTAAATGAAAATTGGATTCCGGGCAGAAACAAAGAATTTAAGCGTTATTGGTTCCGCTTGGACATACCATTTGTTGAGATGGGACGGGGGAGCAGGAAAACTGGAAATCTTTATTAATTTGATGTCTTTAGTTGTATGTTTATGGTACTTGGCTAAATTTGCTTTTCTTTCATTTTGATGTAAAATGCATTTACTTGATTTTATTTTGATTTGTTTAGTGTTATGTGTTAAATGTTATGTATATTGTTTTTCCCTCTTGTGTTGTAATGGGCCCATCTTTTCCTTTATAAGCTGTTTGCTTTGTTAATTTTAGGTGGTCGTTTTTTCTCATTTTGTTGCAACAAGTTTGAGTTCGTAAGTTGTTTTCTTGACTTGGGTTTAAATAAGGACCCATGTTTTTTTTTTTTTGGTAAGAGTTGGTGATCCTTCGTCCTGACCCCTCGGTCTCTCACATACGGGCATTAATTTTGTCTTGCCAGTATATGCTTTTTCCGTGTTTTTTTTTTTTACATTTGTTTTTTGTTTTTTTATTTTTTGACTCTCAAGTGCCAGTAGCCACTGACTTGGATTGGATTGGAAATATTGATTTGAGTTTCATTACCTTAAATTATTTTATTAAGTGAGAAGAAAGACACTGTGAGTGTGTAAGAACACTGAACTCAATCTCTCCTTGCACATCAAAGTCCTGATGAACCTGCTAATGTTTATTTTGCAATAATGAATGGCTGACTTTATCATTATCCACTATATATGATAACTATATGAGTGTCCACACTAATGGATAATGTTCTGTTTATTATAATTGCATGCTGCTGTTATGTCATCTGCCACTTCAAACACTGAAGCTGCGATTATGCGACTATTTGAAAAATAAAAAAAGAGATATATAGAGAGAAAAAAAGCAAGGCTCTACCAAAATTCTGTTGAGGGAATGAACAACTTGTCCCATGAAACACTGCAAATATCATAAAAGAATAAGAAAGGTCTAAAGGAAGTACAAGTTAACTACTGGCATACAGTCACTGATTATGTGTGTTTTGATGAGTATTAAATATGTTGAGTAAATACTCAAAATACTCAGTAGTTACATGTTGTAACTATTTTACACTTTGGCAAATTGTTGGTGAATTCCTATGAATTTCATTTGTACATTTTCGTACAACTTGACTACAGCCCACTGAGGATTAGGTTTTAAGTCTGATTGGCTATCAATGTTTTTATCGTTCATCACCTGGAAAAAAGTAAATCTGAAAGTGATCGTCTTTGGCATGAACTCAGCTAACAGGGAATTTTCTCATAACATTTAGTCATTTAGTCATTTAAATTTGTTATAACATTCCCGCAAGGTTTTCTCAAAGTTATGAACAAACGTTGTTCCAGTATGCTAACAGAACATTCGTTCAAAGTTATCTGGTCTTTAATAATGTTCTCAAAACATTAGTAGAAAAACATTATTTATTTATACATTGTTCATGCAATGTCATTTCTGAAACAGTTTAGTTGTACGTTTATCACTTTTTTAAATGTTTCTTCTTGTTTCAGATCCTTCAGAGAACATTCAAAAGTAATATTCAAATAATGATAAATGCAAAAATGATAAAATAAGTAAATAAATGATAAAATGAAATGTTCCCTTAACTTTTTTTAAAAACATAAAAAAGGTGTTTTGTCCAGAGAACATTCAGAAATAGCGTTTTCACAACTTAATGGGAACATTAGCAAAAGGACCCAAACTGTTGTTTAATTTACGGTGACTGACTGTACATTTACCCTAAATTGCTAGTTTTTTGAGTTTTTGATCCACGCAGGACTCGGCCAGCGGCATCAGCATAGACAAACAACAGCAATGAACTCGCTACGCACTTGCAGTATTTGACAGCAGAACAGCAGCAGCAGACGCTGGACGAGGATGACAGCAGCATCTGATACAGCAGTTTAGTCTTTCTGTCAGCTGACACAGCTGCTAACAGGACAGTGAGCATGATTATGTGTCTTTTCACAAATGATTTCCTAACACACACACTGCTTTATTGATAGAGAGATGAGAAACTTTCACTCCTTCTCATAGCGGAGCAGATCGTATAGACACGTCTCAGCTGTTTTTATATTCCACGATTCAATGTTCTGACCTGTGCCTTCAGGGGAAGAATTTCTTGGTGGTTTCTCCTCTGTAGTTTCCTGCCATCTCTATAAATGACACCACAGTGCTTGACTCAATCAATAAGCTGTGAGGAATTATATAACATACTTAAATTCCAGGCTCTCATTTCACCCATATAAATGAAAAATCTCATTGAAGGGAATGAGTTTTTTTGTTTTCATGGGTCAAAATCCCTCTATTTCTCTCCTTCCGTGGGCCATGCTTCACCCACGCCACCTGTGCCCTGAGATATCCAGTCATGTCACACAGACTGCTAATCGGGACAATCTATCTGTGATTTCCCTTCACAAACAAATTACACAACAAACCATCTGCCTTCATGCTAAATTATTAGGAAATGGCCTTTGTCTAATATTTTTTGCATTTCCAAGTGAAGCTATTGAAGAGCCGAAAACAATGTTGGATGAATTCACACTACTCTTGCTCACTTTCAGTGCTCATGATATTTGTTTCATATATATATACAGTGGCATGCGAAAGTTTGGGAACCCCTTGCAGAATCTGTGAAAATGTGAATAATTTTAACAAAATAAGAAATAATGCAAAATGCCTGTTATTTTTTATTTAGTACTGTCCTGAGTAAGATCTTTTACATAAAATATGTTTACATTTAGTCCACAAGACAAAAACATAGCTGAAATTATTAAAATAACCCCATTCAAAAGTTTGGTAACCCTTGGTTCTTAATACTGTGTGTGGTTACCTGGATGATCCACGTTAAAACATTCACTGATGCTCCAGAAGGAAACACAAAGCATTAAGAGGATGAAGATGTCCCAATTTTTCTTATTTTCCTGAAATATATATTTTTCCCATTTAGTACTGCCCTTCGGAAGCAACAGAAGATACGTGCATTCTTCCCGGAAGACAAATTAAGTACAATTTACCTTGATCTTCAAATTCAAAAAGTTTTCACCCTTTTAAGAGAGTTTTCTCGCTGTTAATGCATCGTGTTTCCTTCTGGAGAGGTCACAGTGTGTGATTATCAGCTAAAATATTTTAAAAGACTTCACACATGGCTTATCCAAACACATTTTTAAATCAGAACTTTTATTAAAAAAAAGGCTTTTATAATACAACAGTATCATTTTAAATGAGCTGTTAATTATACCATGGAGAGAGAGAGAGAGAGAAAAAGAGTTGTCCGGGTCATTGAACAGCAGTAAATGTATTTCTGGTAATTTCTCCGAGGGACATTAATCTGAGAAATTACAGTTGAAGTTGAGATGAGGGAATAAATAAATGAGGGACTAAAAGCTTTTTCAGAGAGCAGAACTTGAGGTTATGAGTGGAAACTAGGTTCTTCTCGATCTTTCTTCTCATCTCTGCCCAGCAACTGAGCTGAAAAGAAACAGAGAGAATACAAGGAGAAGAAATGTAAAACGAGAAATGATTTGCAGAAACGAAGGGTCGACATTCTTTGTCGCTAATGCTGCATTCAGTTCAAGTCAGAAAGTCTGCATTTACAGCTTTCAACTAGGGAAGGGTCAGGATGGTCGAGCTTGTGGACTTTGATAAAAATAGTTCATAAAAACATATCTTGAGACCCCATTGATTCTGTTCCATTATGTTGCTTTATATGGTTTTGAAAGCAAGGATACATCTGATCGGTGTCTGGTGGAAATTAATCTAAACAAGCCTAATGACATAAGACAGATGTACATCACTTTTTCCTGTTTGGATACATGTAATTGGTAAAACTTTTTGATAGTCCACTTTAGACATTCTATGAACTTTAAAGGGGTCATAGGATGCCCATTTTCCCCAAGTTGATATGATTCTTTATGGTCATAATGAAAAGTCTGTAACATAGTTTGGTTAAAATTTCTCAATGGTAGTGTAAAAAACACCTTTTTTACTCTGTCAAAAACAGCTCTTTTCAGATCAAACAGTTTTTGTAGCATTTTCTTTTAAATGTTAATGAGCTCTTGATTTTTATCATTATAGGATGGTTGTGTACACACCCTGCCAACACACATTGCAGTTCAAACAACTTGTAAAAGTGCATGTAGCATCCTATGACCCTTTTAAGTAACTTTGCAACTACATTTCAACCAGTTATTATAGTATTAGTAGACTGTATTAATATCTGCTAACATTTTATTATGAAGGTCCCCAAACAGATCTTCTACTGCCTACAAATAACTTTGCAAGTACATGTCAACTTATTCTACTAACCCTAATTTAACAGTCTACTAATACTCTAATAAGAGTTAATTGACATGTAGTTGCAATTTAATGCAATGCAATTTAAGTTACTTTTAGTTAGTGCTGGGTAGATTACTTGTAAAAAAAAACTTGTACAAATTGTATTCCGTTACTGATTACAGATTACATGATGAAAATTGTAGTTAGTAACGCAAGCTAGGTTAATCTGACTACCTTTTAGATGACTTTTTACCTAACTTATTTTTAAACTTACCATTAAATGTATATATTGATATAAAAAAGCAAAGAGAAAGAAAATATATTCCATTATTTGATAACAACATCATGACGTCCATTAAACATTACATTACACAAGGGTTTCCCAAACTGGGGTTAATGTAAGAAATGCAGTGGGTTTGTGAGTTGATAAAAAAGCTAATAATTCAGTCATAAAAAATAAAAATAATAAATAAATTATTTGCAAACAAAAACAATCGACATAGTGTTTCACAGCTATACATTATTTGTTTCATACATGGTGTAATTGAATTCAGAAGCATGATTTGCAATTTTATTTACATGACATTCACATGGCCATTCTATATTGTGAATAAGGCTAAATGGTGACACAGTAGAATTTTTGGAAAGGAAACTCAATTAAGGAAAATCAATAAATTATGAATAATTAACTGACATTTTATGAATAATATGTAATCATGTAATCCATAAAAAGTAACTGTAATCTTCATTTATTCAAGATTGCAATCTGAAATGATTGTATTAGAGAGACTTTAATATTTAGTAATATTTCATTTGTGGCATAGCTAATAACTTTTGCGTGGCGGCACATTGCTCTATTGTAAAGGGGTGTATCAATCAGATGTTTAGCGTGAGGTCAGATAAAGATGTGCCTGTGTATGCGGATATGCTCTTGTGCGTTCCTAATGGCTCTCACACCGTGAGTTAAGACTTCTGCTCTAAATATGAATCAGCCTCAGTTATTGCTGGGAATTTACATTATTGATCAAGGGGGTGGCAGGCGGAGACAAATGCAATGAGCCAGTAAAAAAGATAAACATCAGGGTAGTGGCTCCGATCAATCAACTCCTTCTTCTTCTTCTAATTTCCCTCTCGATGTCAGAGACACTAATGAAGCACTACAGACATCCAATATATCTAAAAAAAGGGCTTATGAAACTGTAAAATGTATAGTCGTAAACTGATCAAAATTGCTGGATGCTTCATTAAATATATTTGCACTATAATAGTCACACACAGCTACAACTAAGTGCAGTTTTGATGTCAGAGATCTGGCTTGTGACATCACTTGTCTACATTGTTTCTTATCAGATAATTATATAAATCTAATAACATAATACATGCATATTATTATTATCATAATATATTTATAGGAAAATGTCTGTATGGGAGGGTGCACATCTATGTACATCAAAGATTGACAAATCTGGCATTCTTACATCTATAAACCCAGGTCAATAGTGTGGTTTAGTAACTTGCAGTGTTGGGGGGGATCACTGCACATCCGGAGGCAAAGCATGCATTAGCTTGGGAAAAGCTCACATGTTCCTCACCCTTCTTGATCTCTCTGATTTGTCTGCACAGCAAGAGCTGAATGGGTCGGGAAACTCACCTCCATTCCTTGTCAAAGTTGAGTACTTCTAATTGTTCTACATGCTCTGGCTTCCGGGCCCCCATCAATTCTTTCGTCTTACAGAGAGGGAGGACGAGAGAGAGAGAAATAGATTGAAAGCGACAGAGAAAGAATGACCGTTCAATATGGATAAGTGTGCATTTGGGCTATTTGGTACAGCCTTAAAAGACCAAAGAAAGACCAAATATCACATTTCATACAGTCTCAATCAGGCTGAGCAAATCATGGCACTTTTTCACAGTTCATTTTCTTTTGCACAAAAGCCATGCGCATGCTGCAGGTTTTCTAGTTTTCTTCTAAAAATTCACATTCCAGAAACACATTCACCCCTGAAAGATCTAGATAGTGACAATTTGTATTAAATCTTTATTATCTTTACAGAAATGGTGATATTCTGTACACATTCACAATGATCAGTTAAGTGTTTAATTCCTGCATTTACATAGCTGTAAAGGTCATTCACACCAAGTAAGGTAACTATAAAGATAACTATAACAATAAGTATATTAGTATCCAGACAAACAAAAAAATAACGTTCTGTTTATTATATTCATGCACACATTTTGTCATCTTCTGATTTAAATGCACACGCTCTTTAATGTTGGGTGGATTCTGATTGGCTGTCAATGTTTTTTTTTATTAAAAAAAAAAAGTTCTGAAAGTGATTTCAACAATATTGTTCTTTCACAGAATTATAATGACTATTAAAACTTTATAAGTATTGTTATAGGTGTTATCTTTGGTGTGAATGGGCCTTAACTCCCAAAACATTGAAATGTGTGTAAATGAACATATTGAGCAAAAAATGGAATGATACATTAAAATTAGATTTAGATTCACTGTCAGAATGGTCAACAATTAACCAAATGATAAAATAAATCAGATTTAGTCATCAGTGGTTTAAAACAACTGTCACATTTTGTTCTTGTCTAAAATATTGTAGTGAAAAATATCTCTAACATATTTTTCTTACATTTATTTGGATTCTGTTTGAACAAATCCTGCCCTTTGATTTCTGCGTGAAATATGTGATTTTAATAATATTTCGTGAACTTTTATTAACAACCACAACAACAATATAGTCCAACAACAGGACATGCTAGAAAAGGAATGAAGGACAAATAAGGACATCCAGAGTGTGAAGCAGTGATGCCTGAAAAAAACATGGGGTGAAATTGAGAATACGGAGGCAATCATGGTGCAGGTAATCAACACTGGAAGCTGCTGGTACTTGAAGTATGTTGGGTTTCAAGGGTCAATATTTGCACAAGTGAAATATGTTTCTCAGACTTCATATTGCTTGAAGAAGGCATGGTGAAATGAAGATCCATGACAATTCGCCAGAGGCAATTAATAGAGCCCCTTGTCTGAGTGACCTGATGAGACATGGTAAAGTCCACCGAGCCTCTAATTAGAAAGCCGTATGGGCTGAGACCAAGGAGCTCACGCTCAACCCACATGGCACTTAATCCTCATTAAAACTAGTAAGAATTTCAAAATGTGGATTTCACCATTTGAAATAGCCTTACTCAACGTCCATAACGCACGTTAATAATGAATCCATTACGGATAATCACCATGCGGAGCACAGCTGTGCAACCAATATCATTAAGGACACATTAAATGGTATCATTGTTTTCAATGATGCTATTTGCGTTCTGCTAAAGCTTACAGCAGTACAGTAGAGCACTATAGTGCACTGTCAACAGTTTAACTTTAAAAGGTTTTTGTTTCTTGGACCAAGACCTTTCCACCTTTCTTTTTGCACTAAACCTTTCTCCACATGGTGGTGACGATATTATATATTGATATGTTTTAATACTCTTTCAATGATGTGCATTCAATAATTCAGAGCCTTGTATTGACATGGCATTTACGAGTGTGGTCAGAGTCGATATGAGTTTTTACTGTCTTTTGTAGACACATTTTGGTCTCTGGGGAACTTTTAGACCAGAAACAGTCTTTAGACAAGTACGTGAACACAGTCTCAAGAGCTTGGCCAATCTTTGCAAATTTGATGTCACATATTTTGGAATGCAATGATGCACAAAATAAAAATTGAGGGTAACACTTTATTTCGATAGTCCACTTTAGACATTCTATTAACAGTAAGTAACTTTGCAACTACATGTCAACTAGCAGTTAGTAGAGTATTAGTAGACTGTCTGCTTAATATCTTCTAACACTTTCTTTGTCAACTTATTCTACTAACCCTAAACCTACCCTAACAATCTACTCTGAGAGTTAGTAGACATGGAGTTGCAAATTAATGAGAATTAGTTGACATGCAGTTGACATGTAGTTACATTGAGTAGCTAGAAGCCTTTGTGTTCATGTTTCTGGTCTTAACGTGAGTTGTCAACTAAAGCTTGAACTCTTGACATACAAAACTAACAGGCATAATTTTTTATTAAAAAAATTAACTCTGAACACAACAAAACAAGTAAGTAACTTAAAGTGACACTATAAACCAGAAAACAGTTAGAACAAAACACAATTTGTTTATGTTTCAGTGCATGCTGGAAACAGTAAGTGCCAGCATAGTACTGGACATTGCACTTATACATTGATGTTTGTTTATTGGTTTGTTTACTATTTATTTATTTACCTACTTATTTTTTCAGTATTTTTAATATCAGAGGAAGTGGGGGAAATTTTTGAAAGTATTGACTCCCTTTTAATTAATGAGTTTGAAAAAAAAATAATAATCAGGAATTTTCAGGAAGTTGAACTGGAGTGAAATGAAGTGTAATTTACTGAATTACAATTGAAAGAAATTCAATACAGGTAAATAAAGTGTTTTCTACCCTGTTTCACAAATGTTTTCTGAAGTGTCTATTTATACTAAGTGCAAATAGCCCAGGGTTGCCAGGTCTGAGAAACAAAACCAGCCCAATTGCATTTTTCCTCCGCTGAAATAGCATTCCAGTTAAGATTGCTTTAACCTGTGGACTAAAAAAAAAAAAAAACAGCCTGCAGCAACAGTGAAAAAGTAACCCACTTGGCAACAATAAAATTGCCTGTCTTGTTGCCACTAACCCCACCCACCATTGTCTGGTTAAGCCAGACAAAATGACAAAAGAAACCTGAATCCAGTAACGGGAGCAGTGGTGTGGACAGTAAAGGTGCATTCAAATTTATCATTGCTCTTCAAAATTTCACAGGCAAAATCCAGTCATTTTAATAGCAATCTGTGCGATCAAAAGTTTCATGTGGGGGTGAAAAATTTCCCCACAGAGATTTCGCAATGGATTCACAAGTTGGTCATGCAAATTCGCCTCCCGCTGACCAACAGAAAGCTGCTTGATCTGCTCACAATTTATTTGTGAGTTGTATCTTTACAGTATATTCAATAGACAATGGATCTTTTTTTTTTTTTTGCCTACAAAATGTTGGTAGTGTGAGTGAACCTTAAGGATAGTGGACACGACCAAGCCAAGTTTGAATTCACCTTCTTCCCATCCCATTCTTCACCTTCTTCCCATCCCATTCTTCACCTTCTTCCCATCTCAAATCAGTTCAGAGTGGCATTTATTTTAAATAAAAATGAGAAAAATATCCGAAAAGTGGAAATAAGGTACTTAATGGTATTTAATAGGCCTATAATGCAGTGTCAGAAAGCTCTCAGATTTCATCAAAAATATCTTAATTTGTATTCCGAAGATGAACAAATGTCTAATGGGTTTGGAACGACATGAAGGTGAGTAATAAATAAAATAATTTAAAAAAATTTCGGTGAACTATCCCTTCAAGCACATCATGTCATTAAAAAGGTTGACCATCCATGAGACAGAATGTATTGTTGCCAAACAGTTTAGATCGGGTTAACACATGGCGCTTCAACCGCAATGTGTGAAAATTCATTTTCAGTTTTAAGGAATGTATTCACAGGCCACAGGAGTTCTATGCGTCACACACGTAGGCCCAGCTCCTTCAGCTTGCTTTCGAAAAGCACCTAACACGCAAGCCTTTGACTGTTTTAATGGTGAGTGCACTTTAATGCTATATGTTACATTTTTATTGCTATGTGGCATGTGCTGTTTTTATTATCATTGTGCTGTTGGGGGAATTGAAAAGCTTTTGTGACTCACGTCCTGTTTAGTGTGACATAATGTAAATGGGTTTTTGTGTAGTTAATTTATCTAACTGTTGTAAGTTGAATGATCTTGTTTTGGTGTTCTGTTTTATATAGAACTTTTATATAGAACGGGTTGCTATTGTTTTGATGAATGTCTGTTTCTCAGATCATAAAAAGTGTGCCCCCCTATCAAAACGAAATGCCCCCCATTCTATATGTTCTGGCGATGACCCTGCCTTCCAGGACCTTCAAGAACATGTTTACTGATCAGCAGGTCCAACATGGTTAAGGGTAGGGGTGGGATAAGTAACGTCCCAATAAGGCAGCATCCATTTTTAATTGGAATAAATATGATCATATACACTGAATATGTTGAATACAATATGCTGAGGTGCAAATTTACAAGAACATACTGCTGTTTTTTTTCTTGCAGCATCTGTCACTAGTTTGCAAGGCCTCTGTCAAAGTTATTGATCTACTTTATCCAAAAGGCCTAAACCTTTAAATGTCAAATCTTTTTATACTTTTTACAAACCTTTCATACAAGGCCATCAACTCAAGATTCAAAGTTTGCTTTTCTAGTTAAAAAGCTAAATCATACTTTCTTGAATTCACAAATCACAATTCTTCATCCTGTTTGCTCAATTCATATTCAGGAATTGATTTGGAATTTAAACAGATTTATTACGTTGTCCAACTAAGATATTACTCTGGTGGTCCTGTTTACTGCAACGTCACCTTACAGTTGCTGTGAAAAAAATATGTCAAAGAGAATGTACTATAAATGATAATTTTTCAGTGTAGTTAACGATACCATTCCTACTGTTTTCCACACTGTTTATGAGAGATGTCCCCACTTTTGTGCATATGCACCACATGCCCGGCCTGAAGACTCCCTCCTATATGGCTCCTTCATTAGCGTTTACGTTGCTAAATAATGGATGTGCAGTCAATGATGGATTCCATCTGTGGGGAGCCTGCACTACATTTGTAGATGATTTACATTCACTTCATTTAGGTAAGCCAGTGTAAGGGCTTTCCTGTTTGCTGTGATTTCTTTGCCCTTTCCCCTCCTTCCCCCATTTTCCCTTTCTGCTTCGAGCCAAGGTTATGATGGCTTTCGTCGGATTTACTGCTGCTTCTCATCTCTATCTGCATGGGCTGACATTTATGTGTTGCCTGCTTGAGCAAAAAGGCATGTAAGCTGGCCATAAAGTCATCTGTCTGGCGGAAGTATGCCAGAGCTGTTTCGACCCTGCTGAAGGGAGCCTGGAAACGAGACATTGGGGACTTGAAGGGGTTTGACTGAGACTTAGAGAGAACCTGAGAAGCTGCTTGAATCCACGGGTTGACACTTGTGAGTGCTTTTTCTTAACACATGGGTGACATGTGAAAAGACAGCACCTTTTCTAAGTGAGCTGGAGAGGAAGTATGTTCTTGTGTACTTGTAAGAGACGCAAGGGACTATCCCTGAAAGATTGAAAAGGCTTCTTTTCTCTCCTTCAGCTGGAATTCCTCAAGCTTACATTATACAGTATGTCCTTTTGCAACATGAGCGCTGCCTGCTGTGCTATCTCCTCAAAAACTTCAGGTAAAGTACTGACCATACAGGTGATCTGTTTGAAGAAACTGGTTTTTGTATTCAGATTATGGTTTGATGCACTGACAAGCATTTAATTACTTGTAATGTAATTTATAATGATACTTGTAGGTCATAAATATATTTGTAATTACACATTGTAATGAAGTTGCAATGTAGTGTATTTGACATCTAATAACTTTAAATAAAATATCAATAACACACTACAGTTAAAGTTATAATCAAGTAATTTATATGTGCTTAATTATGTTAGTCAACGCATAAAAATAGTTTACTTCTTTAATGCATGACGAAAGATTATTAAATGTGCATAAAACTTAAAATGTACTATGACATGTGTAGAGAAAAATAGTTATATATACTAGGGGTTGCACTGACTAGTCGACTTCAATGCTCTGCCATGACGCTTTAAGCTTGACGCCGACTAGTCGCTGGTCCTATAGAGGGCGCAATAGCATAAGCAATCTTTGAAGGACTTCCACATTTATGCTCCATTTCCGAACAGATAAAATGACAAATAAATGCATACTCTGAAAGCGCTCCACAAGACGTGTGATTATATTACTGGATGCTCGAAATTGAACAGGAGAATGCACGTTTTAAACAGCTTACTGTACAGGTAAATTAATCGCTGTTCTAATCTAATGCGCTGCTGCACTGTAACAGTAGCTTGTACATCACGCGCAGATCGAATCATTCAGCGCGGAAATGTATTGTCAACACTGTTCTGTGATTTCTCAATAAAATAGCTTAGAAACTGAAAAAGTTCAAGCATATATTTCTTAACTAAATTCCACAGCTTCACTACTAGTAGAGAGACGCTGCCAGGTAGAATTAATTCACACACGCAATCGCTCTCACTAATGCATTCATATTAATGTAATCTTTACTGTGCTACTTTATCTGTATCTGATTTAGAATGAGCAGAAATATGTGAGAAATATAACGACCCAAAGACAAAAGAACTGATAAAAAAGCTGTTATAGGAGCAACAGCCATGTGGGCAGCGCTGTGTCATATGCCATAGCTGTGCACAAGTGTGATTATATTACTGGATGCTCGAAATTGAACAGGAGAATGCACGTTTTAAACAGCTTACTGTACAGGTAAATTAATCGCTGTTCTAATCTAATGCGCTGCTGCACTGTAACAGTAGCTTGTACATCACGCGCAGATCGAATCATTCAGCGCGGAAATGTATTGTCAACACAGTTCTTTCTTTAACAGTGTTCAACACTGTTAAAATAGCTTTGAAACTGAAAAGATCAAGCATATATTTCTTAATAACTAAATCCCACAGCTTCACTACTAGTAGAGAGACGCTGCCAGGTAGAATTAATTCACACATGCAATCGCTCTCACTAGTAAACTTTACTGTGCTACTTTATCTGTATCTGATTTAGAACGAGCAGAAATCTGTGAGAAATATAACGACCCAAAGACAAAAGAACTGATACAAATGAGCTGTTATAGGAGCAATAGCCATGTGGGCAGCGTTGTGTCATATGCTATAGCTGTACACGATGTGTTTGTCACAGCTCCAGACTTATTTGTTCATTAATGACGTCATCAGCAACTAGTCGACTTCGACTCGACTTTCATCACATAATAGTCGACTTTAAAAAATCTGAAGTCGTTCAACCCCTAATATATATATATACTTTTAAGATTTGATTTGGATTCAGATATTTAAATACTTAAAAACTACATTATACATCAAATTGAGTGGCATTTATTTGAAAGATATTAGGCACAAACACAATTTCCAAAAAAAAAAAGTATTTGAACATCCTCTGGCTGTGAAACGTTAGTGGATCATGTTTATACAGTAGTTAATGTGATGAAATACATCTGTGGTTCCTCTGCTAGGACACCGGAGTGAATGTGAAGAAAACTGACTTCATACATCCACCCAAAATTACCTAGACTTCAGTTGATTAAAAGTCACTGCAAAAACATTTAGACATTTACAAAGTGTCCAAATATCTTTAAGGGGCACTGTATGTGTTGAAATATCTGATAAACATATTAAAAATAGCTGAAAACATCAGTCAAATGCGATTGTAACAATCTGACAGGGAATGTTTCTGTGATTATTGCAGATGAGAAAATGTACATCTATGTATAATAAACATCTTAGCAACATAAGTGTGCGTTATGGTATACTGTATGTGTTGGATTCTTGGATATAGCAGTCCAGGCTTATACTTCACGAAACTTGTGTGCCTATCACAGAAGTCGTGACATATTTTCCCAGTGTGCAATGGCTTTAGTTGCAGTTTTAGAAAAGTCAAACGGGCCCAGGTAAGGCAATCGATTTCAATTCACCAAGGAGTTCAGGACCGCAATTGATGTCAGATCTGTTCAAAATGACTTCTTGTCCAAGCATTCACATTGTCTTTAGAGCAATTGTTGGCAAGAGCGAACACAGAGGTCAAGTGCGGTACATGCTCGCCCAGCACAGCCGGCATGAATCTGTCAGGCAGCTGCCAATGTCTGGGCTCACAGTGGAGGTTGCCAATTAGTATGCCCTCTCTTGACTGCCCAGAGAGAGCTGATGAAGGCATCCAGCACACCTGTCAATATTTACTCTTCCAACAAAATGCATCATTCAACGCCATCTGCTCCTGGTCGGAGTACGCCCAGAGATTTCAAGTTGTGACACTTACTTTGGGCTTAATACTTATCCTAATACTTACAACAATATTCATGCAATATGGCAAATTCCCACAGAAACTGAGAGGATCCATCTAAGATGCAATACATCAACTAAGATGCAATAAACCACCATCAGGATGGCACATCTGATTGTTATCCCATAATCTGGACTTTTTAGTTTGAACTGAGGAGATCTTTGTGAGAAGATTTTTTGGGATAAAATGAGAGCCAGCAACTACTGTAAGCATATGATATTAAGCGCTACAGATTGCCTTTCTCCCAGGGCAAGGGGGTTATGACAGGCCGACAAATTGAGATTTTTCAGCACATTCTGTTAATGCGGGAAAGACCTTTGGAGTCCAAAGTCGAGGGATTAGTGCTGATATGGGAAACTGTCAACTGAACTGCATGGACCACTGCTATCTTCATTCCGATGTCCATGAGTGGCAGTCTGCATACTGTACATAATTGTGTGGTTGAATTTGGTCTTGCAACTTTCCATAAGCTAGAGGTCTGCATTCCGCGGGACCCGACCGGATTTTTTGCGCCGCAGGATTAAATTCCCGAATAAAACGCGGTAGAGGTCCGTAACTCTGGTGTAATTTGAACGGGAGCGGGCGGTCTAACAATATCCAGTTCCCGACGTCCATTTAGAACAGCATATCTGCGATTTATTCTAAGCGGAAGAAGAAAATTATTCTAAGCGGACAGCGGGTGAACAAAGAGTGAATATATAGCGGGAGCGGGTGGGTGCGGAATAGAACATTGCGGGAGCGGGACTAAAAAAACAGTCCCGCGCAGACCTCTACCATAAGCCACCAGATCAAGAATATTATTTTAACCCTTAGAGTTATTGACTGCAGAGAGTGCTTGATGGAGTTAGTGCTTGGAGGTGCCTTTGAAGGTATGTGGCCCAAATATGTTGCCCAACTAAAATCTATTTATGGTTCATGAAATTGCATCCCAAGGGACTACCCATGTTTTACTTGAAAAATTGAAAGCCTGCACCATATTACGTCAGCGTAATTTATAATTTATGTAGGTGACCTTGAAGATGCATTATCGGGGTGATCACAGAAACACACACAAAACATCAAATGATCCATTCTGTCTTCTGACACCAGCCCTGTAGGTAGATTTCCTCTGTTTTCCTGGGTCAGTCTTCCGTGGAGCCTTTCTCCCTGATGGATCACTGCTGAAAGAGGATGGATGGCAGCTTATCCCTTGCCTGGTGCCTGTCTTTTCACCCTTTCTTTTCCACTCATCCATCTTCCACATTGGCAATTCGTTATGGTGCAGTAGCCACTGTGTACTCTACATGTATGTGAAAACAGAAAAAGCCAAAAGTATACTTCAGTTGTCCGTTTTCCGGTAGCTCTTGCTCACAGCTCACATAATGTAAATTTGTACACATTTGTAGATGTGAACATATTTGAGAATCTGGACACACTCTCTGCACTCTTCCTGGATTCAGGTGTACTATAATTGATGGGTCCACTAAGAGGCAACACTGAAAGTTAGCTTGTAGCTTAAAAAAAAATAAGAATATGGAAACTGGCAATAAAAAAACAAAAGATGAAGGTAGAAACAACAAAACAGAATATGCAAGTAAGCCTTGAAGGTACTGTGCCCACATTTGTATGACTCGAGTTTGAAAGAATATTATTATCTTTTAACACTTAGCTGTCGTTATTGGTCAGATGGAGTAACACACAAGAGTCATAGTGCACATGCATCTGTACAAATTCTCGCTGAATGCAATATATTAAGAAATAAAGGCAAACTGGACAAGCCTGACCAAATAGGAAGAACATCTACAGCAGTATGTGCGAAGAAGCTCATTTATTCAGATGACATACTGTCTTGGTAAAGTTTTACCTTAACACAGTACTTCAGTTGATTATTCAAATAATTTTGCCCATTTACATGCACTGATGATTTAAAACATGGCTATACTGTTTATATCCAGTAGTAACAAGGTGCGTTCCGTTTAAAAGTAATTGCCCTGCAAAGTGCATATTACGCCATATTAAGTGAGATTCCAATCTGAAGGGAGCAATTCAAAGGGCACTGTAAATGGCATAGGGATTAAGGGAATTTCGTTGCATCATTGTAGTGACTAGGTGTCCACTTTGGTGGCTGCACAAAAAAATGATGCTCACAGACCAACAACAAATTCCATTGTCAGCATTGATTGTTCCAAACTCGAAGTAACATTTATTACAATTAAAAAAATAAAAATAAAAATACACAAAAATCTCAATAAAGGACTGCAAAGGTATAAAGTCGATTGGCGCTTTCACATCGAGTCAGACCAAAAGGTCAAAGACTGTCACTTCCTGTATAGTCCACACTCTTAGGTGAAGTCACATGTATTTTACCCCAGAGGCCTTGCATCTTCAACTTGGCCACTAGATGGGGTCAACTCAGATAACACATAGAAAAAAAAAAATAAATCAACAAATTATCTTTGCATGAAACTATTTTGGCTCTTGCAATCACTTCACAGGAAGTGTAGAGGGCAACTTACATTAATTAATTAATTCATTCATTCATTCATTCATTGTGGTTTGTAAATTGCTGTTTGTGGGTATAAAATGCACCAGACACATCCGTTACAGTGCAAATATCATGATTATGGTTAAATAAAATAAAATCTAACCAAATGCGGACAATTTAACCTTGAACACCTTGATCACACTTTATTTTGATAGGCTTCTTTATGTCTTTAGACATTCTGTTAACCATAACTTACTTTGCAACTACATGTCCACTAACTCTCATTATATGATTAGTAGACTGTTAGGTTAGGGTTAGGATTAGTAGAATAAATTGTATTTGCAAAGTTTATTATAGTCAGTAGACTATAATGTATGTTGGTAAACCATCAAACTAAAATGTTCGCAGATATTAAGCAGAAAGTCTGCTAAAACTCTAATGACTGGTAGTTAATGTACTTGCAAAGCTACTTACAGTTAACAGAATGCTTAAAGTGGACTATGGAAATAAAGTGTTACCAAATCCTCTAATATGCGTGACTTAAGTTTCATCTCTGTGTGATATTGTTCTGAATTAACACATTTTGTCAAGTGAAAACAAATATCCAGTGCTCAGGGATTAGGGTGCAGTGAACACTGCAAAGGGACAGTCAGAATGCAGCTAAAGTTTTGGCAGGGTAGCTGCTCTTATGTTAAGACGTGGACAATACGACTTTCAGCATGTCAGCCTAGAGGAACAGAACTCTGTCTCAAAACCCAGTCCTGTAATATCATGTAACCCAGATGCAGGAAGTGTGAGAGCTTAGAAACAACAATGAAACAAGACCCCTGTCACTCAAAATATATTGCAGGAGACAGCAGTTCTTTTTAGAAAGCCCACATCCCATGTGCTACACTGCCTGCTCCCTCCAAGGCCAGCAGCCCGGAAAACAGGAAACAAAATCAAGAGCACTCCTCAACTCCAGACACACTGCTGTCAAACAAAACAGCAGCCCAAGGAAAGACAAACCACAGGAACACCTGTCTGGATACAAAGAACATTTCATAAAATCAGCCTACTGTTCCTATTTATTACATGGGCATTTTTTTTTAAAGGCCACTTTCATGCACTGCAATATTAATATTATGAGAGAATACGGGGTCCAGGAGAGCTCCCTATTATCCATTAGAGCCCCAGAGAGATTTTTAAAAACAAATTCCCTGGAGGGCTTTATGAAATACATAAAACTGCCTTCTGTTCTATTATTTTTTTCATTTGGTGGGTCAGTGGGGTAAGACAGAGTAGCAGGCTCCGTCCACATCCCCTCTAGGTCCATTATTGGTTTTAGTGTGCGATCTTGTGCAATGGCGGGTAGAATAGCTTAAAGATTTTGCCATATAAATCTCTTCTGCCTGTGCGCAGTGGACAGGATTTCTTCCCAAGACTAGCTTCCTCCTACGCCCCATCTCACTAAAAAGAACCCCAGAGTTTTCCAGCTCTACCAGTGCTGGATGGTTAGCATAGCCCAGTCTGCTCCTGCAGGCAGATGTTGTAACTACTCCATCCGGTTCCAAAAAAGTGCAGATTCTTTCTCTATTGACAGCCATTCAAAAATATCAGTGTATACAAGTGTTGTATAAGCAACATGTACATTAATAGTTCATTATAGCTGTAGTATTTTTTTTTTTTTCAGAAGAGGTCTTTACTTATAACATCCAAGTTAAAGATATAAAACCAACATGTCAGAATAGATAAATAAATAAATACATACATAAATAAACAAATAAACAAATAAATCAATACATCAATAAATAAATAAAATCACTTGAGTTGAAAAAGGATCACCCCCTTGTGTCAGTATTTTGTTGAATCAACTTTTGCTTTAATTACAGCCTTTAGTCTGTTGGGATTTGTCTCTACTAATTTTGCACATCTAGACTTTGCAATATTTGCCCACTCATCTTTGCAGAACTGCTCAAGTTCAGTTAAATTTGATGGTGAGCGTTTGTGGACTGC
>NW_015631712.1:258075-258430 GCF_001515625.1 Sinocyclocheilus rhinocerous
TGCAGATTCTTTCTCTATTGACAGCCATTCAAAAGTATCAGTGTATACAAGTGTTGTATAAGCAACATGTACATTAATAGTTCATTATAGCTGTAGTATTTTTTTTTTTTCAGAAGAGGTCTTTAAAGTGTGAAATACGCTTAAATATTTTTCCCATCTGCTACCATTGATGAAAAAAAAAATCATGTTAAACTGCAGTATGTAATTTGCATACATTTCACTCCCGTGTACATGCTGTTCATTCAGTCAGCAGCTTTCTCCACAATGTAATGAACATGGCGTCTGAGGACTACTTGATGCGTTTTATGCACACACATGCTCTCCAATAACTGGGGCTGATTGTAGACATGCTAAA
>NW_015631712.1:258880-260651 GCF_001515625.1 Sinocyclocheilus rhinocerous
GAAAAAGGATCACCCCCTTGTGTCAGTATTTTGTTGAATCAACTTTTGCTTTAATTACAGCCTTTAGACTGTTGGGATTTGTCTCTACTAATTTTGCACATCTAGACTTTGCAATATTTGCCCACTCATCTTTGCAGAACTGCTCAAGTTCAGTTAAATTTGATGGTGAGCGTTTGTGGACTGCGTTTTCAAGTAATTCCACAGATTTTCAATGAGGTTTAAGTCTGGGCTCTGACTAGGCCAAGCAAGGACATTCACCTTTTTCTCCTTCAACCACTGTGTGCTCAGTTTTGCTGTGTGCTTTGAGCCATTGTCATGTTGGAAGGTAAACCTTCTTCCCATTGACAACTTTCTTGAAGATGGCAGCAGATTTTCCTCAAGAATTTGACAGTATTTTTCCCCATCCGTTCTTCCTTCTATCCTGACAAGTGCTCCAGTCCCTGCTGCAGAGAAACACCCTCATAACAGGATATCACCACCTCCATGCTTTACTGGAGGAATGCTGTTATTTGGATGGTGAGCTGTTTTGGATTTCCGCCAGACAGAATCTTCAAGGTACCTTTTTCTTTCCAACTCAGTGATTTTGTTTTTTAAATTTTGTTGAGATGTTGGTGTTATATCTTTCACTTGGATGTCATAATATACGGTGATTATATGATAAGTTGTAAATACAGCTGGGAAAAAAAAAGTGTCCGTCTTCATTTCAGGCTGCAAAGCAACGGAATGTGATTATTTTAAAGGTGGGAGATTCTTTCCTATACCTACTGTAGATTGTACTGCATGTTAGCTTGCTTGCTGTGCCCAATAGCATTATCTGTTTAAGTCCACATGTTATACCAAAAAAAACAACAACATATTTCTAACCACAGGTCCGGAGCTATAGTTCCAACCATGCAAGTTTATAATGCTGTTTGTGAATGTTTGTTAGAACTATAGTTTTGTTGAACTACAGTATGTAGGTAATGCCTGAACTTGCAACCAGTTGGCTAACAATGCTTTCCTGAAACATACCCCAGAATAGTTGCTAGTAAAGCATGGCTCGAGACAATGAACAATTTGTAATGAGCAAGTCACAATAGTTGTGACATAATTCCTCTGGCCTGTGAGTAATCGGTCACATGATTTATGTCTCAGGTGATTGGCTCACAAACCTTTGTGATTAAAAGTCAGAGAAAGTGATTTTGTGCCTCTTTGGGATGGCACAATAAAGCGCTGTTCACTTGCAGAACGCAAGCTTCTAGAGGGCACATAAGTCTGAAGTAATGCATTTAGGTAAAGGGGTGCAGAGCCAGTGGTGGTTTTGTAGGCAAACATTAATGCCTTGCATTTTATGCGAGCAGCTATTGGTAGCCAGTGCAAACTGATAAACAGAGGTGTGACGTGCATTCTTTTCAGCTTGTTAAAAATCAATCTTGCTGCCGTGTTCTGGATTAATTGTAAAGGTTTGATAGAACTGGCTGGAAGACCTGCCAAGAGAGCATTGCAATAGTCTAGTCTGGACAGAACAAGAGCTTGAACAAGGAGTTGTGAAGCATGTTCCTAAAGAAAGGGCCTGATTTTCTTGATGTTGAATAGAGCAAATCTGCAGGACCGGGCAGTTTTAGCAATGTGATCTGAGAAAGTCAGCTGATCATCAATCACAACTCCAAGGTTTCTAGCTGTTTTTGAAGGAGTTATGGTTGATGAGCCTAACTGGATGGTGAAATTTTGATATTTGTTGAAACCACAAGCAGTTCTGTCTTAGCCAGGTTGAGTTGAAGGTGATGGTCCG
>NW_015631712.1:261252-263467 GCF_001515625.1 Sinocyclocheilus rhinocerous
ATTAATCTTGCTGCCGCGTTCTGGATTAATTGTAAAGGTTTGATAGAACTGGCTGGAAGACCTGCCAAGAGAGCATTGCAATAGTCTAGTCTGGACAGAACAAGAGCTTGAACAAGGAGTTGTGAAGCATGTTCCTAAAGAAAGGGCCTGATTTTCTTGATGTTGAATAGAGCAAATCTGCAGGACCGGGCAGTTTTAGCAATGTGGTCTGAGAAAGTCAGCTGATCATCAATCACAATTCCAAGGTTTCTAGCTGTTTTTGAAGGAGTTATGGTTGATGTGCCTAACTGGATGGTGAAATTGTGATGAAACGATGGGTTTGATGGAACCACAAGCAGTTCTGTCTTGGCAAGGTTGAGTTAAAGGTGATGGTCCAAACCACAAGCAGTTCTGTCTTAGCCAGGTTGAGTTGAAGGTGATGGTCCGTCTTCCAACAAGAAATGTCTGTTATACATGCTGAGATGCGAGCAGCTATCGTCGGATCATCAGGATGGAATGAGAGGTAGAGTTGAGTGTCATCAGCCAAATGCCATGTTTCTGAAAGACAGAACCTAGTGATGCCATGTAGACAGAGAAGAGAAGTGGTCCAAGAACTGAGCCCTGAGGCACCCCAAAACACCAGTGTGAAGGGATGTGTTAATGATGTGAGTGAGTGCAGATACAACTGCAGGAGAAATGACTTGAAGAAGATGATATGGAATAGGATCAAGCGGACAAGTAGTAGGATGATTAGAAAGGATGAGTTTGGAGACGAGCACTGTTAGCATCAATAGATGCTAACTGTTTATGGGGAGGAAGCGAAGATGAAACCATAGCAGATAGTCGGGAGGGTGAGAGTGAGCGTAGGTTACGTCGAAAGATGACATGTGGAGGGGTATGTGTTGTGTCAGGAACCATGGTGAGGTTGAGAGTGAGGAGGAAGTGATCCGAGGTGTGCAGTGGAGAAACCAGTACATGATCAGTGGGGCAGTGTCATGTGTAAATAAGGCTTTATTCACAAATATTACTGCTATTTACCTGGCACAAAAAGGGATATGTAGATTTTCATTGATTATGGCAGCAGTGATTCATCAAATCATGATGGAATGATAAAGAAGAGTGTTATATATCCAGACTGATGTGGCCGAACACATTTTCAGCATTTTCAAGACTTGATTCAGTTTTCTGGATCAAAGTGGTGTAGTGTTGTTGTAGACTCTTAGTAAAGTATGCTAGATTGCAGAAGTCTGCTGCATCTCCCTCAATCTAGTTCTCAGAACCAACTCAAAATATGCAAAATTACATTGTACAAATTGCATTCAGCCTACTTTTTGGGGTGTGTTTGCACCTTTACTTTTACCTTATTTTCATAATTCCTAAATGAATAAGCGCTAAAGCAAAGGAGAGAGCATGCACACATAAATATGGATGGTATCTGTGTGTACAATTCACACATCTCTTTGTTTTTTTCACATGCAGGTACAAATTTCAGTAAGACAGCATTAATCAATGGCCGTTGGGGTCAGCCAGCTGTGCCAGTCCTCACACCTGTGACGAAAGTCCTTGAAATACAGGCTGAAGCAATCAATCACATACATCCTGATGTGTGCGAGAGGCGATAAGCAAGTTTTAAAAGAGAGAAACACAGAGACTCCAGAAAGTAATTTACATGCCTAATGGGACATCTCAGCCTGGCGCCCGCTATAGACGCACACACACATGAATGCATCTCTGCAGAATTTCAAAACCTGCCCTTCCCTCTGCTGCGTGGCAGCCCAATTAAATATCTCAAAGCATTTATGGCACTGAGATATAAATTGAGCATGCACATGTCTCACTTGGCTACAAAAGTCCTCTCCTTATGTAGCATTTGCCTTCCATCACTTTAAATTAAATATTATGACCCTTCTCAGTGGAGTTCATCTGAGAGGAAATTATAAAAAAAAAAAAAATCACTTGATGTCATGGGTCACTATTTAGTGAGTTGTTAACTGAAAAGAATGAGGAATAAAGTTGGTATCTGCGCTTGCACACACTAGCGAACACACGTCTCTTACAAACTTGCCTCAGTACATGTGACCGCACTTGCATAATTCATACTGTTCATGTTACATGTGTGTAACCAAGTGAAAAAACAACTGTGCTTAATTGCACCAAATGTGCCCCTGTAGTGTACCTCAAATAACAGTAAATAGTGTACCTTAATATATATATATATATATATATATATATATAT
>NW_015631712.1:264391-283055 GCF_001515625.1 Sinocyclocheilus rhinocerous
TATATATATATACTGTACTGTACCTAACTGTACTTGAATCTGTATGTAGTTTGTAGTGTGTATATTTTAAATGTACTAAATTGCAACTTTGTCACCAAAAATGTATAATTACAAATATATTTAAATATATGATACACAAGTTTCACCAGAAGTGAAATATATAGCATTTGCTTGTCAGTACATGCCATAAATACTTGTCAGTACATTCAGAAATATGCTTTAATCAAAGACAATAGAAGTAAATATAAAATTACTTATAAGGATGTACATAAGTCTGACTTAAAGGGATAGTTGAAAAAATGAAAATTGTGTCATCATTTACTCACCCTCCACTTGTTTCAAACCTGTGTGAGTTTCTTTCTTCTGTTGAACAGTTGACGGTAGCCATTGACATCCACACTATATAAAATATACTGTGGAAGTGAATGGCTACTGTCAACTGTTTGGTTACCAGCATTTATCAAAATATCTTATTTTGTGTTCAGCAGAAGTAACAAACTCATAAAGGTTTGGAACAAGTAGATGGTGAGTAAATGATGACTGAATTTTCATTTGTGGGTGAACTATAGCACTCTAAAGTAAAACTAACTGCATATGTTTTGTTTTGATTTAATTACAATTAACATTCAATGGAGTGTTTGTAAACATTGCATTCAGTCTGCACTTAGGTATATTCTTATAAAGTACTAGTATATTCTTTTGAAGTATACTTTAAATATATATTTGTGTACTTATTTTTTACTAGGGAATACAATTAGTGTTAATCTAAGCATCCTCAAACAAAGCCATGTTTGAGATATTCATCTTATTTCATATTCAAATAACAATAGTAATGATGGCAAACACAGATACTTATAAAATGGTTGAGTTACTTTAAAAATCCTTGTGCTTTCATGCGCCGGCTGGCCTGTCTCTCACCTTACGTCGCTTTCAAACTTGAAGTAGAGAAAATTTGTATTGATTCATTGTCAAATTGTTGAAGCTTGTCCACAGGAGACAGAAGTAGAGAAACATTTTTCATTTTTCATTCCAAAAGTTCCATGTTTTTCAGTCGCTGATATTTTCAGACACACCAGCAAATATTGCTATGGATTACTCTTCCCATTTGGAGCTCTGCGGGGCATTATGGAGGGAAGATTGAAGCTACCCTGGGACATCTCAGAAATCTCAGCAAGGTGTCTTAGCTTTTAAAGGCATCACAACCCTGTTTCCTCTCTCTGACAGGAGCATCTTGTCAATCTCTGTCAGTACTGGGGAAATGGAGGGAACAGAAAATGGAGGGAACACGATAATAAACTTTTTTTTTTCCAAACACTTGGTAGTTTTCATTTTATTTGTCCACTGAAAAATGCCAAGCAGTGAACATATATGCACCACAGAAGAATTATTTTAATAATTGATGTTTTTTTTTTTTTTTTGTATTCTGAACCCACATAATATATTCTTTAAAATATATTAAAAGAGAAGTTCATATATTATAAAAATAATGGAATACATTACCACTTAAGTGCACTTGAAGAGAGCACACTTTTCTTAACACGTTTCTTAGTTTCTTAACATGCTTAAGTGCACTTTTAAAGTACAGTAATACAGTAAGCACAGTTTAAATAATTATGTTTTATAATCAAGATTTAACTTACCTTGATGTTTTGACTAACATTATAAAGCACATGTGAAGTACTTGATTATCATTTTGACTGTTATCGAGTTATTCAATAATACATTGTGCAATTACAAATGTATTTAAATCCATGGAATAAATTTTAGATTACCATAAATGTTTGTCAGTACATTTGGCAGCACACATTAAGACAATAGAAGCAATCATGAAATTACATTTAAAGATGTACTTAAACACTCTAAAGTTCAGCTAACTGCATTTAATGTAAATTTAAACTATAATACATTTTCATTTAACAGCAATCAACATGCAGTTAAGTGTCAATGTTTTTGCTGACACAGTTGTGTCAGTAAATGAAAGTACTTTAACATTATATATTTTCAAATAATACTTGAATTGAAAATGATTTTTTTTTTAAAGAAAGGAAAAAGGGAAGTATGGTTCTGGTTCAAGGTTAAATCCATAAAATAAACCAAAATAAAGGCATGGCAAAAAAAAATAAAAACAAATTTATAGACACCACATTCTGTTGTAATGGGTCCATTGAAACAAAAAGAAAAACAAAGTCTTTCTTTCTTGCTTTCTTTGCCTTTATTGGGAAATAAACATGCCCAAAAGTTTAAGAAACTTTTACATTTGGTAGGCTGTTGGTTGTTTGTACTAGGTGGTTTCTAAAGTGTGGCTACTCCATAGCTTTGCCTTTGCTGTTGTTTACTTGGTATTATCTATGGTATTCTGGTAGACATTATTGGTGGTGATTCTTAGTTTGTTCTGGGGTGCATTTCCTGTACAACAGTGGAACTCACTGCTTAACTTCCATAGTAAAATGCATCATTGGTGAAATGAACTAGCTAGTCACAACTTTTTCCCAAAACTGCATGGTCGCATCTCCGTGGTTTGAACCATGTTGGTTCAACATTATAGGACAGTCATTAATGGTGTCATGCACAGATGGTGGAGTAATATCTTCTGCTAATTAATCAATTCAAGATTGCAATTAATGTCAGATTATCAAAGTTTATTTACAGAAAACAACAGAAGGGCATCCTTCTTTTTATCCATGTTAACATGCATGTATATCACTTTACTTCCGTCGGATATGCGCTGCATTCAGTCAGCAGCTTTCTCCACAGCATGACTTCTTTAAAATGCTGACCATGGCATCTGAGGACTATTTTTATATTTGTTGCAGTATTTATTATTGTGTGTTAATGTTAATTAATAAAAATACAGCTGCTATTGTTATTCAGTGTTAGATCAGGTCCATTAAATAACATTAATAGATAATATATACAACTTTTTATTTGCATAATGTATTAAATAATAAATAATAAATGGTGGAATCAACCTTAAGAAATATTGCTTTAGAAGTATTTTCATTGATACTTTGTAATAGTCTAAATAAACTTTGGTAACATTTTACAATAAGGTTCTGTTCGTTAACATTAACAATGTTCTTCACAAAGAAGAAGAAGAAGAAGAAGAAGAAGAAGAAGAAGTTGAAGTTTTTAAGAACTGTTCTTAGAGGAAACCAAAAATGATTCTTTTTTTATGGCATTGCTGTGAAAACCATCTTTCAGAAACTTTATTTTTAAGTGTTTAGAGCACAACATGTTAGCAAAGAATTAGGGTACTCAAGCTCAGATTTAGACACGTGTCTGGATTCAAGTACAACTTTTAGTTGTATTTTGATGCATTTTTACTCAGACTTGGACTCGAGCCTTTGGGATGCAAAAAAACCCCGGTGAAACCCTGACTAAGTCTGGTTAAGATTGGTCAAAGACTCGGACTCGAGTAAGATGACCTCAAACCCAACACTATGTTAGCATTTAGCATTTGGATGCATAGCATACTTCTCAGTGAAGGTCTATTTTTCTTGTTTCTTCATCTGGCAAGCTACATGAAAGAGCAGAAAAATATGTATAAGAAAGAAAAATAGTGAGACACATCTTAAACAAGATTAACAAAAGTAAAAAACAAAGGTTGATGCCGGGTTTGAGGTTAAGCAGATTCTGGCCTCCTGCCACGTGTCACTTCCTCTCGTAGTGAGTGAGGGGTGCTAGCTGTGTAGCAGCAGGTGCTGGGAATAGAACAGGGTGCCGCTCGCACTCCTTTTCTCTTTGATAATCAGCACCGAAACGCTGAGAGCCTGTCAGTTAACATCAGCGCTCTAATGCAGATGTAGCTTTTCATATTTAAACGTGCTTCGACTCCATCTGCTCTCTAGTCTCGCAGACGAGTCTTTATGTAGAACGCCTGCACAGTAAAATTGACAGTGTTAATTAAGCAGTGTTACACTCCATTTACTCTTAAGGAGTTAACTTAACAACAAATAGTGAAAAATGCCCCCTAGTGTTGGTGAAAATGATCGGAGTTGAATTCTGCATTGTTAAATTTACTCCGTTAAGCTCCGTGAACGCTAAATGCGTGTTCAACATTCAAAATTTACTCAAGTAAAAATAAATTCCTCACATGATTCAGAATCTTTTTCGGTTACACTTTATTTCGATAGTCCACTTTAGACATTCTACTAACTATAAGTAAGTTAATAGAATGTCTAAAGTGGACTATCGAAATAAAGTGTTACCTCTTTTTCCTGCAGCAAATGCTTTCACTATGTCTGGAAAGAGTTTCCAAGTTACAGAACTGCAGATGGGATAAAGTTGTTCCATAAAGTTGGGATAAAGATCCTCTGTTTATGCAGTTTCTCCTGTAGGTCTTCATTGCAGATGACATAGCTGCCTGAGTATTTTCTTTTAGGGTATGAGTATGTAAAAAAAAAAAAAACTTGACATTGTCTAATAAAACTTTAATTCATATAGCAGTGAAATGTTTTATGTACAAGTTGCTGTGTACAGGAGAACCAAGAAGAAAAAAAAGAGGATGCTAGTGTAAGATAAATAGAGGACATTCTTGCAGGAAAATATACAGTTGATTTAGCCCATGTTGGCTTAATATGGTTCAAATATTTAAAATATAATTTAATGGCTTTTACAGTGTTACTTTAACAGTAGAACAATTATAAAACATACAAACATATATACTGTGTGTGTATATATATATATATATATATATAAATAATATGAACATGCACTTAATTGTATTGACTGTGCAAGTGTAATATGCTTCAAGTCTATATTTAAAAGACATTACTTGCAAATAATTTAATATGAATGAGATAGAAGGCTACTGGAGTGTAGCTGGAGTAAACTTTCCTGACTGTTTCTTAACACACTTAAGCACTTTGTAATAATGTCAAGTTATACGTTTTAATTTAAAGCACATTTTAAATCATTATGTTTTAATAATATTTTGTCTTACTTTAAAGAAGTAGACTTATATTGATGTGTTGACCAACATACTAAAGCACATGTACTTGATTATAATTTAAATGTAGTGTGTTATTTTATATTACAAGTTAATATATTTCAAATATACTAAATTGCAACTTAATCATTACAAATGAGTAACTACAAATATAGACCATTTTGAGGGATGTAAACAATACTAATCTAATGCAATGGTCCTAATGCATCTCAGTTTTACATTTTTAATTTTCATAGCTTCTGAGAATCCAAAAAGGTCCACATTTTGATAAAAAAACATGTTATTACAGCCATGTTAATGTTAGTTATGAATGAATCGCCTCCTGTTACTGTTTTGAAATTAATACTCTTTTTAAATGTATGCCAAAAGTTCCTTTTCAAAAGGGTTGTCAGTGGGAGATCTTTCACAAAAACCTGTGGCAGAGCAAAATGTTTCACAACATGACAACATCTCCATAATGGATCACATATACAGTATGCAGTTTTCCCTGAAATAGACAACTCATTATGTTTAATTATGTAGCATTTAGTTTAATCAGAATGATACCACTCATGTAATCAGGCATTTCATGTCGTCAAGCCACACAGGTCATTTTAAAACAAATGTTTTCACATATCCATAACTATACAAAGCTTTTCTGGCCCCGTTTATTTATTTATTTATTTTTATTTTTTTATGGAGAGCTAAAGTTGAAACCAAGTCTTTAATTAAATGACAGCTTGGCAAGAGAGTCAAAATAATATTTTGCATTTGTATTTCACAACTTTTTAAATCAAATATTTTGTTTTTGCAGAAATGAGAAAAATCACATCTGCTGCTATAAACTGGTTAATGTTTTGTTTATTTTTCATTTATTCACTGTCAAATGTGTGGCTGTCAGATTGAATAAAGGCGCTAATTGGCAGGAAAAACAAAGACACAATTAATGCATAATTTTTGTCCCTCGCTCTGACATTCCATCACAGTATCTCTCAACACAGCGTCACTTCACAGTTGTGGTAACTACATTTGTTTCATTTTACTGAATTCATCTAAATTGAAAGTAAATCCTGAGAGGAGAGGCTAATATAGACCATGCACACACATGCTTTACTACCTTCTGGGATACTGATCAGCAATGTTCTAACAATCTTTTTTTTTTTTTGCATACTGCTTTATGAATTACCAGCACCACACCCCCCTAAAATCAGTCCTCCCAGTTTGACACCACTGATGGCTTGACGACAGAAGATAATGCTTTCAGGTGTGGAGAGCCGGCGCCACATTCCCTTCGGTTGTCATGCAGTGGAGTGAGAGGAGTTTTTTTGAAGTTTTGTGAACATAGAACCTGGAATAATAAAATGGAAATGTATTAGTCTAAGTTTACATACTTTAATATAATGTCTATTGAAACTTTGTATGTCATATATTGGAAAGTATTTGTAATTACACATTAGTAATAATGCAGTCTAGTACACTTAAAATATATTGACTTTAAATCTAATGTCAAATAATACTTGTAGCAGAGGCGGCGGGCTTGAGAACGGCGTGGCCGGCGGATTCGACAAAGGAGCGTCCGGAGGGCTTGCGACAACCACATGTGACGACTCCGGGCTGGACTCTGCTTCGTCCACGGTGAAAGCCGATTCGGTGATCCACAGCGCAAAGTTGTTGTATATCCTCGAGCTGGTATTTTGCTGGTGAAATTTATTTTGTTGATGCACTATAACAGTACACACCACTTTAAACCTGAAACAAAAATATTAATATTTTATTTTACAGCACATTGGAACATTACTGAGCATAACTGCACAGAAAAGTGGCTTAAGCAAGTAAATATTCCAACATAGGCTCATTCGAAATACATGCCTCTAAATACATTTCTGCAAAAGCGAGAAAAAAAAAAAACAAAAAAAAAACGCACCTATACATACGAATCGCTGCAGTTTCCAGTTGAAATAAACACTAGAGGCAGTAAAACTCCAACAACTTTTATTCCTTTTCACACAAAGTATGATTTACAGGTCCACAGTTTATATTAATAAAGTAAAATTTTCGCACAATAACTTGAGGAATATTATGTTATATATTCAAAACAATTTTAACATGGTGCGAGATTTCAAAACTGATACTTTTGAACGTTAGCGTCACATATCCAGCTTCATATGTATGGTTTTTTATGTGTAGTAGGTTTGTTCGGTAGCTCACACAGTATGGAGTTGCACTTGAGTGGTGAAGAGCTCCGGAACGAAACCCATGAAACTATGCTTCGACAAAACAGTTAAAACCTGCATATAAGGAAGTTCAAATGGCATGGTTGCATCAATAAATGCATTTCTTATATCAGTTTTACATTTGTTAACACTATCGGGTAGGTTTAAGATTGGGTTTGGTGTGGGGGATATTTCCACCATGATAGATCATTAACTTTTAGTGACACTCCCCGGATATTTGAATTATGAACCGCCGCAATACGTACCTGAAGCAACGTAATAAAAACACAGAATACGTGCCTATATCAACGTAAAAAAACATGCCAGGGTCACGTATTGAACTCGTGTTTCAGCGCCACTTACTGGACATTTCACTTTGAAACTGCCGCGAAACGTGCCGTAAGGTATGTAATAATGGTGTTGCAGAAATGAATTTACAGGCACATATTTTGAATGAGCCTGGGTTTAAATATTCAGACAAAAAAAAAAAAAAAATCAACTATTCCGCCAAATTATAACTAAGCATCACATCTATACAAAACAAAACAAAAAAATAAAAAAATAAAAAATAAAATAAAAAATAAAATATATTTATGAATAAAATAACTTAAATATTTATATTTTAGCTAATTTAACCGTTTTGAAATAATCATTTGATATAACGATAAAGCCCCCTGTAAACTGAGTATTTGGCCATCCACGCTTGCAGTACCTGTGTATAAGTGAACCGTCCGTGGGAGCGCCAGTGTGGTTATTTATTTGTATGGTATCTAGTTAATTTGAACTAACAAAGCTATTACACATTTAAACACTTGAAAAACTTACTCTGCAGTGTCACCTCAATTTTAGCTTACCTGTAAAATCAGGAAACACTATATGAGATTACAATTTTGTTACAGAGCACGTCGGAACAGTCCTAACAGTGTGACTTCTCTTGAAAAGTGGCTTTATGTTGGATGCTCACTAGCGCCAACTACAGGCTTTGGGGGACACACATGCAACTACTTTGGTTGTCTCGCTCATGTGTGGATGGCCAAATACTGAAGTTACAGTTGGCTTTTTCATGATATCAAAAATAGTTATTGATTGCTTATTAATATGTCAAGGTTCTGTAACAGTGCTTTTGATTTAATGATTTTTACAAAACTATACAATTAGATAAAATAAATATTTAGGAGCTTTTATTCAACTTGCATTTATCAAATATTTGTGGCTATGTTTAATATGAGTTTACTTGTATAAGCCACGTTTCAGGTGCAGTTGTGCTCAGTATTGTTGTTTCAAGTTTAAAGTTGTGTTTACTGATATAGTGCATCATGAATAAATAATGCGTCCACATTACTTGAAGGTTCTCTTTCACAAGTTATTGATGTTTCTAATTCATGAATAAATGGTTCACAGCTGTTCACTTTGCATTACGTTTCACAGGTACCTAATATTGGAATTAAAATGTTCATTATTAATATCTCATCAAGTCATGGTTGTGCTCTTGTTTTTTTTTTTTCCCACCCAAAATAAAGTTTGATAATTTCATCTTGATGAACAAAATATACCAGTTTTTTTATCATTGCTGTGGATAGGCATCATGAACTTTTGCAGTGTATCATTGGTGAGATACAGAATAGCTTCTGGAAAGAAACATAGTAAGAAAAGTGACACAAGTCATATTCACAAGAGATATAAATGAGAAAATTATAAATACAATACCCTTTAGTCTCACTATAATAGTCTACTTTTGCTGAGTCATGAAATAAATCAGGAATCTGGTTTTGACTGAAATGAGTATTAATAAATGTATTTATTAAGCATTTATAACACAGGAGTTAAAAATGGCTCACTATTTGTCAGGTATTGCATTAAAATCACCCGTTTTATTCATGCATTTATTACTGCTTATCAATGATTTATAATGCATTTGTAAATGAGTTATTAGTCATTTATGAACACCTTTATGAACCCTTTACAAAGGGAACCTTAATGTAAAGTGTTACCGCTTTTTGTAATAGTTTTAGAGCTGCCAGAAGAACTGTGAGGTGGGTGAAGAGAGAGTAAGATAAAAACCAAGATAAGAGAGAGAGAGAGAGAGAGAGAGATTTTTTTTTTAAATCCAGAACTGTAGCAAAAGTTTAACTTTACATTGAGGAGAATGGGATAGGTACAGTACCAGGGTAAATTGTAACACCATTAGAAAATGTAACCATTACTTCAAATTTTATTGTGTTAATCAAATCAGACTTTTTTTTATGTCATGTAAAACCCCATCAACCCCACCTCCCTAAACCCCATTTTATTTTAAGCATTGCAATTCAAAAAGGTAAATGGGGGGAAATCTAACACATAAAGCTGAAAAAAAAAAAACATAACATTTTGTCCTGCAAATCCTTAAAATTTTTACTGCCACCTCAGGAGGATGCTGCTCATGTATGATCATGATTTCATCTGTATGTAATTTCTAAACTCAATGGTGCTGCAGCTCAGCTTGTGTTACAAACATTTTCCCTATATTTCACCAAAAGGAAGACTGTAAATAGTCCCTGACATAACTCATCCATACTGGTAGAAGACAAGAAAGAAACACAGCAGAAATTTCCTTCAGTGTTTTCGTGTTTCTGAAGATCATGTTGAGCCTACTGGTGCTTGACTGAAGTAAAAACAGAGAGCGCTGCTAGGGAATTTTTTTTATTTTTCTTGGTCTTGTATCCCATGTCAACAAGGGCCCTTTTGCAGGTGTGAGAGTAAAATATTTCCTTTAAATTACAGAAAAAAAAAAGAAAAAAAAACTTATAGAATTAAACAAGACTTTGCCTTTGGCATCTGCTCTATTTATTTAAACAGGCTGCTTGTGAGAAAGGAAAAAGTAAAACATTTTTAAGACTTTAAAATTGATACAATAAAAATGACATTCACACCTTTTGTTACTTCCATTAAGTGACATATTTATAGAGAAAAAATATCTATCTATCTATCTATCTATCTGGAGCTTAGAAAAGCTGTATTATCCAAAATAGAAACCGAAAATGTGCCTGTTGGTTAAAATTACCCAATAGCCTTTGCGACCTAGGTGATGCAAGCAGACAAGGAAAGTTGTTTCAGGGGAGGGGCAAGTTATTAAATTGTTAGAGATTACTGACATTTTTCCTTTTATTATAACATGTACTGGTGAATTGTGCAGGAGAACTTCTTGTGAAAGACTACAGCAGCTCAGATATCCAATGTACCCCTTTAATTTTCTGCACCATTAACTGTCTTAGTGTGAGTGCAGTAGCCTGCGGCAATGGCCGCACATGTGCTTGTGTTTACTAGCATGTTTATGACTGTATGAAAAAAAGAGAACTGGATAAATGTGGACCACTGTGTGTTAATGGCTTAATGGTTGAAGTGACCCCAACAAGCCCTTTAACACAGAGAGGGGTCAATTTTAGTTTAGATTTTATCTATGGGAGGCATCAATCTGATTTCCAACTAAATAAACTCTGAAAGTTATGCTGTGCTGAGCAGTGAAAGTGTCACCTCAGCACACAATTAAGGCAGCAGACCATTACATACTCTCTCTGGACAAAAAAAAACATTTTCCCTTTGATTTGGAGAAAGTTAGCATTACAACACTTGCTCACCAATGAATCATCTACAGTGAATGGATGCCATCAGAATGAGAGTCCAAGCAGCTGATAAAAACATCACAATAATCCAGAAATAATTCACACAGCTCCAGTTCATCAATTAACATCTTGTGAAGCAGAAAACAGCGTGTAATAAGCAAATTCGTCATTAAGATGACCGTTGCTAGTTCCTCTATCCATAACTGTACTTTCTCCAGTGACATTTCTGAATTAGGAGAGAACTATGCACAGGACCAGCGCTTTTTACAAGCCAAAGAGCCCAAAACAATTCTAAACAAAAATGCGGTCGATTTTGATGTGAGAGGACAACATGAGATGGACTTTTTCACTGGATGAAGTGTTATTATGGATTATTAAGTTTAAAGTTAAAACGCCTTAATGATGGATTTGTTTCTTACACACAGCTTTTCAATTCACACAATGTTAACTGATGGACTGAAGTCGCGTGGATTACTTGTGCATTATTGTGATCGTGTTTTTATCAGCTGTTTGGACTCTCATTCTGACGGCACCCATTCACTGCACATTGGCGAGCAAGTGATGAATATGCTAAACTTATCCAAATCTGTTCAGATAAAGAATCAAACTTATCTATGTTCATCTTAGCGGTCCTGAGGGTGCGTAAAATTTCAGCAAATTTTCATTTTCGGGTCAACTATTCCTTTAGAATAGTGATTAATGTCGCAGGGTGACTTTTCACAGTGTGTAGGTATCCATAAGAATTAATTGCTTCGATTTAAAGACTTGTTGTGCAGTAATTCACACTGAGTGTGAATAGGCCTTTACAGTGAAAACAGTCTGTAGGCTATTGAAATGAAACTGTTCTGTGCAGCTCACAAGGTTAACTAACCCAAAATGTCTGCAGACGTACAATACCAACATTATTCTTTTGAGGAAGACTTTTATTTTTCAGTGAATTTGCATGAAGGCAGAGCTAACCTTTATTCTTATCAGATTGTCTAGGTAGGGTGATACTATCCACTATGGCTCACTCTTCAATATGTCTCTTTACCTTTACATAAATCTCCTTTATCTTGCGGTTCCACACTCTGTCTTAGACAAGACAAGAATAAAGATCCTGACATTATGATTTAAGGGCTGCAAATGTTTTAGTTCTTTCTTTCTCTTTTTCCTTAGCTTCCCTTTTTTGGCTCCTTCATTTAATAAAACCAGTACCTCGTCACACACAGAACTTGTTTAAAAAGTTTCAATACATCAAAATTAGTAATCAATAAACTTAGAAAAATATAAATTATATATTACCATATTTTATTAATATAATCATTTTTTTTGTTTTTCTATTTGTGAAAACAATAAAAAGTTATTGTACGAAAAAAAAATGCATATATTATTTAAAAATACTTCTAAAAAAACTTATTACCATTGAAATATACACTCTAAAAATGCTGGGTTGTTTCAAACCAACTTTGGGTCAAATATGGACTAACCCAACCGTTGGGTTAAATTTTTACATAACATTTTTAGTATGTATAATTTATTTTTGCAAGCCTGACTAGATTTGTGAATTATCACATAAAAGTGACAGGAAAAAAAGGTTTAATATTTTCTACTATTTGTTAAAAAGTCACAGAGTTGACACTTAAAGAGGTCATAACCTTGATAACAGAGAGAGCAGCAGCTCTTTTAGTTTAAATAGGTCCCTGTCTTGGCTTAGCTACAATTAGATTTATTAACAATTTGTCAGACAAAATGTTTAAAATCGTTTACTGTAAAAAAAATATTTCTGTCACTCTCTCGCACCTTTTTTTTTGGCCCTTTCGTTTTGTTCTCAGTGTTCCCTCTGCAAATTCCAGGTAATGTATGAACTTTCTGGCAGACTGCATTAGTGTCATAGTGAAGTGCTGCTTACCCAGGACACACCAGACGCCCTGGAGCACATGGAGGCAGTGGACCTTGTTCAGAACAAGTCTGATGCCATGTCAGAATGGGAGAACAGTTCTTGCCTGAGTGCAGCACAGCTGTGAAAGGCTCTAGGTGTTCTAGTGCTTATATAATATTTGTCAGCATTCATTATGTATTCCAAAAAAAAAAAAAAAAAAGTGATAAAACACATAAATGTTTTGGAACCTCATTTTCATGATCTTATGACGTATATCATCACTTCTGAAACACATAATGCACATAATTTTGGTGGCTTTACCCACTGTAAAAATTATTTTTCGAAGTTGTAAATAAAGATAATTGGAGTACGTTTTATAAAGAAATACTTATAAATTTCACATTTAATTCGTGCTGTTTCTTTGTAATTATTTGTGGAATTTAGTAGCTGAATGAAAATTGTTTCTTCACCAACTGTTTTTTTTTCCACTTTATGAGCCAGCAGATGTGACACGATGGTTGCCAGAACTTTACTGTGGAAAAATAGGATAACATCTTAGATTACAGTGAAAAATGTCCCATTAGATCTATTACAGTTTTTTTTTTACTGTAGATAATAAGGAAGCTTAGCTAATCCATTAACAGAACAGAGCAGTTTTATTATTATTATTATTATAATTATTAACTTTTACTTTGTTATTTACTAATACTTTATTTTAAAATGCTTAAATCGATTAATCGTGATTAATCACATCCAAAATAAAAGTTTGCTTTTACATTATATGTATGTGTACTCTGTTTATTTCAATGTATGTATAAATACACACACATACATGTATACTGTCACGGTTGCCTTCTGGGACAAGAAGAAGTACGACACGAGGATAAACACGAGGGATTGGTGTGAACTAAGGAGGAGGCTCAGGAGGAGGACGGATGTCCAGGAGGGGGAAGGCAGACAGAGTCCAGGGAGGAGACAGGAGGGGCTTGGAGCAGGAGGAGCCCAGCTGGACCCAGGCCACAGCCATAATGTCGACCCACGGTGGAGCCGACTCCAGGGGCCCGACCAACGGCAGCGGAGCAGGTGGCGGAGGAGCCCGAGGCGGAGACGGAGAGCCAACAAGCCAGGGGGATGCTGAGGATCCAGGGGGCCAAGGTGGAGCCGAGGGCTCTGGCGACTGAGGCGGAGATCCGCGGTGGAGCCGGAGTGACTGAGGACCAAGGTGGAGCTGGCGGGAGGAAGGAGCCCAATAGAGCCAGTGGGACGGAGAGACGAGGTGCAGCCAGAGGAGCAGAGTCCTGAGGCGATGGCGGATCGAAGCCCGACCAAGGCGGAGCCGGATGGACGAGGGAGCTCGGCGGAGCTGGTGGATCGACGGGTGACGGTGGAGGCGAGGGAGCTAGGAGCCAAGGTGGAGCCACTGGGTCTACGGGCCGAGGCGGAGTCCGGAGTCAGCCGCGGTGCAGGGGGCGGAGCTCCTCTCTGCGCTCACACCGTCATGACTGTGGCCTGGGTCTTGCTGTGCTCCTCCTGCTCCGGGCTCCTCCTGGCTCCTCCCTCCTTCGTCGCCTCCCTGGTCTCTGTCTGCCGGCCCCCTCCCGGGTGCCCGTCCTCCTCCCGAGCCTCCTCCTTAGTTCCCACCCATGTTTGTCCGAGATTGTACATCAACCAATGTTTTACCTGTGTTCCTGTCTGTCCAGTGTTATCCCTTGGATTTTGGATTAAAAGACTATTGTGTGAGTTTACGCCTTATCTCCTCGTTCCTCGCTCCTCTCCGTAGGCGAGTGTGACATATACATTTAAGAAATTAAAGCCCCTTTTAGACTTGCACTCTGTTTATTTACTAACTACTTGTTTTCTTTAAAAAAAAAAAAAAAACTAACACTTGCTTCTCTAATCTTTTTGCATTCTATCTATTTGTTTTCTTTTTATTTATTATACAATCATAATTCTGACTTTCTGACTTCTGACTACTTCTGATTAACAAAAGCAAAAAAGGCCTCTAACACTAGCTTGCTCTATTCTTTTTCTATTCTATCTGCTTTTTTATTTATTATATGATTTAAAAAAAACCTTGCTACGTGTACTACATTAAGCTAACTGAGACTTGTTATATCACTTGCATATCATTGCTTTTTTGTTGATTTTGATTGCTTCCATTGTCCTCATTTGTAAGTCGCTTTGGATAAAAGTGTCTGCTATATGTCTAAATGTAAGAAATATTTACACAGACACACACACATATGTATATATATATATATATATATATATACATACATACATACATACGTGTGTGTGTGCGTGTGTGTGTGCGTGTGTGTGTATTTACATATACATACACAGTACACACACATATATAATGCAAACACAAACTTTTACTTTGGATGTGATTAATCGTGATTCAACTATTTGAAAGCCCTAATTGCCATCCAAATGTATTAGAAAATGTTATATACATTTTATCTATTTTAATAAAAACAGGATCATGTATCTGTGTTCATAAGTTTTGAACCCCTAATGTCTCACCACCAATTTATCACAAAACAATAAGGAACTATTTGACATAATTGACATACAAGTTGAGACAAAGTTCAAAAGTTCAGACTAAATTTATCAAGTATAACATATCTTACCGTTAACCAATTTAAGTGTTTCACGATTTACCATTTATCAAATTACACTTATATTTTACAGTGTAAGATTGCTTACAGCATCTTCAGTAGGAGTGTAATACAGCACTAAATAGATTGCTAATATTCTTACCATTTTGCTGGATGGCCATTGTAGATTGTATGATGTTGCCTTCTGCAAAAATCACATTGTCAAAGTCTTGTAAGGTGCAACAAAGGTGAAGTTCTTTTAAGGCTATACATAAATTATAGTTTCAGGGGGACGTGAAATGTGGATGTGTTAGACCGGCTGATTTCATGAGGATGTTTTGGCAATGGGTAATGCATTGAAGAAGGCTGATGTAAGGCCCTACACTCCTCCTGTTCAGACCTCACACAGTCCTGAGCACCTGGATGGAGAGCAAAATGAGCCCACTACTTCCACTATTTACTTTTGTTCTGGAAACAACTTTTAGGTTCTCTTAAAGGAATAGTTAGTCCAAAAATTTAAATAGCTGAAAATGTACTCACTCTCAGGTCATCCAAGATGTAGATTGACATTTTGTATTTTTTCATAAGAAAAGATTTGGAGAAATATAGCATTTTACATAATTTGCTCACCAATGGATCCTCTGCAGTGAATGAGTGCCATCAGAATGAGACCAAACAGCTGATAAAAACATCACAATAATCCACATGACACCACTCCATCAATTAATGTCTTGTGAAAGGAAAAGCTACATGTTTGTAAGAAACAAATCCATCCTTAAGAAGTTTAACTTTAAACCATCACTTCTGACCAAAATTAGACTCCATGATCCATAATAATGCTTCCACCAGTGAAAAAGTCCTTCCCCCAGCTGTTTGAACTCTCATTCTGATGGCACCCATTCACTGCAGAGGATCAAATGGTGAGCAAGTGATGTAAATTTCTCCAAATCAAATTCAGCTACATCTTGGATCACTTGAGGTTGAGTAAATGTTCAGCACATTTTCCTTTAAACTATTCCTTTAAAAGTTACTGACCAATCCTACTTTAGCAAACACGCTTTTGCATTTTCCTGGATCTGTGTGTTTGGATAGTTTTAAACAATTTTACAGAAAATATCCCAAAATACAGAAACATGTTCACACTGGTCACTTATTATAACGGGACAAGGTACCTTATTTATTTATTTATTTATTTTAATATTACATTTTGTAGTCTCCCTCAAGAATCATTTCATTCTGATTCATAAAGAGGATTGAGGTTGGCAGCTTTCTTTTGCTGCTATCATCTTTTCTACACTGGCCTCTTTGCAGTTTCGTCATGTTGAATCTCTCAGGCAGATAATGACAAAGAGGTTGAAATAAATCAATAAATGTCATTTATTTTGTATGACCCTTTGCTGCACAATGTGTATTAACATAATAAGGGCCAGCAGTACAGCACACTGCCTCAGCCTGTTAGCAATGAGATTTCAGAAACATCTCTCTGATAACTGGCTTTCCTACAGGACTCAGATTTTATGTTGGAGATTAAGTAGTGACCCAAAACAGTACCAAAACTGTTTATGATACAGACTAGAGTTTTAATGGTTTCATTCTCTTGGAACCAGTAATTTAGGGCACAAAACACACTGTGATCAGCACAAACAATGTTTATCATCATAAGTGACTTATTATTTAAGATAATTTAGGTTAAATTGTCTTTTGTAGCTCTGTGTTTGAGGACATGTCATCCAAGTTGTCCATGTTGACATTTGTTTAATTGGTATAGTGTGAAGTGGAATATTTTGAATTTGTGTCAAAAAGTACCTGCCGAACGGCCATCAACAATATGTTTCCTTTTCTCTCTTAAAAGCTCATAAACCAATCTATTGTACGGTGACCCAGTAGTGCACAACACAACGAAATCTCCGCAACACAACAAAATTGCTGCAACACAACGGAAACCAGCCACAACACAACAAAATTAGCACAACACAATGGAAACAAGCCACAATGTAAAGTAAATGCTCCTGCTCCCTTTCTTGGTCACTATTGAGGATGCGTTAAAATTAAGGACTCTATACCAGAGGTAATGGTCTAACGAAATTCAAATTTTGGGCATTTTACTGTAGTACCAGTTTTTTTAAACTATTAGCAAAGTCATTGATATGGCTATGCAAATTAAGTTTCATTTAAAAATCCTGGTGCAGTAAAAGCTCTTTAAAATTAGTAATATTGTTAGACTATTAACTCTAGTACGAAGCCCACATTTTAGTTTTAAAGCATTGTTTATGTGGCCTCGAGAAACAGCGTTATGAAATTAATTCAACAGTGATAATATGTGCAAGTTCAAGAGTCCATAAAAAAACATTGGTATGATATTGGTATAGTAAATAGGGTTTTGTTATATTGTTAGACTATTAACTCTAGTACGAAGCCCACATTTTAGTTTTAAAGCATTGTTTATGTGGCCTCGAGAAACAGCGTTATGAAATTAATTCAACAGTGATAATATGTGCAAGTTCAAGAGTCCATAAAAAAACATTGGTATGATATTGGTATAGTAAATAGGGTTTTGTTAGTCCATTACCACTATATAAGGCTTGCATGATAGTTTTACGCCTTTATAGAAGGCAGCGTTTGCACCTCAGTTTTGTTGTACATTAACAGGATGCAATAGTAATGTAGAGTGTAAATTATTATATTTATTAAAAATATTGAATAGGAACTTCAAGGGTTCTTGAAAATATGTTGGATATCAAAATTTGGATTTCGTTAGATCATTAGAACCTGCATTAAAACCCTCGGCTCATTAAACTATAGCGCCGTATTTATCAAATATATATGTTTGTGTGCATAAAACCATTGTTGTTGTGTTGTGCTAATTTCGTTGTGTTGTTTCCGTTGTGTTGTGAAGATTTCACTGTGTTGTGCACTACTGGACCACCATTCTATTGTGCTATATGACTATTATCAGTTATTATCAAGGCATCCATCAAGGAATCCATTTCAAAGTCCACACTTTTCAATCAATCAATCAATCAATCATGATAGATAGATAGATAGATAGATAGATAGATAGGCACCAGTGTCAGGTCCGATTACACAGAAGAGCTAGTAGCTCAGATTGCTGAAAAAACTTAATGCTGACCATGATGAGAAAGGTGACAGAACACACAGTGCATTGCATTGCAACTTGCTGGAAGTTAGAAATCCTGAAGACCTCAATTAGCTGGTTCAGGTGTGTTTAATCAGGGTTGGAGCTAAACTCTGCAGGACATTGGCTCTCTAGGAACGGCATTTGACACCCTTGATATCCACCTTTTTCTTGCCGTAAAAATGGGCGTGGCCATTTGTAAATTCTATGGGTCTAGCTTCCTGTCTCATCCGCATCCAGCTATTCCGCCTGTCTGTTTTTCCCCCTCGGAGTTGTTTTAGTTTGTTTTTGTTTCATTTTATTATTAAAAGAAAGAACCATTCATCCT
>NW_015631712.1:283124-283956 GCF_001515625.1 Sinocyclocheilus rhinocerous
CCGTAAAAATGGGCGCGGCCATTTGTAAATTCTATGGGTCTAGCTTCCTGTCTCATCCGCATCCAGCTATTTTTAGCTGTACGAAACGGTTCGTTTTGCTGCTTGATATTGAAAATGTATGTGTCTTACCATATTATTTTAATGTATTATCTTAATTATGAACACACTGGTTTGTAGTGCAAACAGTTAAACAGCACATTGTTATTCTTCTCATTATTTACCTATAGCGGCTAATGAACCGGAAGTCTCGCCCATAGGCTTACTTCTGCGTCCATCAACGAGGGACTGATCTGAGGGAGTTTGCCATGTAGTTTAGGAATGCTGCAGAAGGGCTGGGCTACAATGACTCCGCGCTAAAGGACTTATTCAATTATGCCCTTGATGAGCCCATTAGTCACTGGAGCATGTTAGGATCCAATCATGTATCCTTTGAGGGGTTTGTGGAGTTATTGGCACGTTCCCCAGCTAAGGGGGCTGCAGTGCCTCCCGTGATGGTCGACAAATGGATATGGGATGTGCTGAACTAACAAACCCAAACCATGCCATGGATGTCACAGTCTTCAGCGGGTGTGCCCAGGATGGCCACCAGATGACATTGTTTTCTGTGAGCACATGGCTTGTGTTGTGTTTGTTTGGTGCCATGTGCTCTCTCCTGTCTATTGTCTTGCCCCGCCCATCTTGTTACCTCATTATTGTTTAAGTTGCTCCACCTGTGTCTCCCCCGCTAGCCTCCTCATTTGGTTTCCTATTTATTCTCGTGGTGTCTGTAATCCTGTGCTGATCCATCGTTTTTCATTGTGTGTGTTATGTCTGCATGTAGTGCAGTTCCTAG
>NW_015631712.1:283975-284365 GCF_001515625.1 Sinocyclocheilus rhinocerous
CACTCTCTCCAGCCCCCTCTACCAGCGCATGCTCCAGCTGGATACCTTGAGCTCCCTCCATCAACGAGGGACTGATCTGAGGGAGTTTGCCATGTAGTTTAGGAATGCTGCAGAAGGGCTGGGCTACAATGACTCCGCGCTAAAGGACTTATTCAATTATGCCCTTGATGAGCCCATTAGTCACTGGAGCATGTTAGGATCCAATCATGTATCCTTTGCCCTGCCGGCTCCCTCCTTGAGGCAGGCTCCGCTCTTGCTGCCTGCCAAGCTGCCGGCCCCGCCCTGGCCTCCTGCCCTGCTGGCCCCACCCTGGCACCCTGGTTTACCTCTTTCTCCAGGCCCTCTTCCACTACACGGGCCTGGCCCACCATCCCTCCCCCTGATCCACCT
>NW_015631712.1:285228-299515 GCF_001515625.1 Sinocyclocheilus rhinocerous
CGAGGGAGACACAGGTGGAGCAACTTAAACAATAATGAGGTAACTGTCACAGTATTCAGCGGGTGTGCCCAGAATGGCCACCAGATGACATTGTTTTCTGTGAGCACATGGCTTGTGTTGTGTTTGTTTGGTGCCATGTGCTCTCTCCTGTCTATTGTCTTGCCCCGCCCATCTTGTTACCTCATTATTGTTTAAGTTGCTCCACCTGTGTCTCCCTCGCTAGCCTCCTCATCTGGTATCCTATTTATTCTCCTGGTGTCTGTAATCCTGTGCTGATCCGTCGTTTTTTCATTGTGTGTGTTATGTCTGCATGTAGTGCAGTTCCTAGCCTGCCTGCCTGTCTGTTTTTCCCCCTCGGGGTTGTTTTAGTTTGTTTTTGTTTCATTTTATTATTAAAAGAAAGAACCATTCATCCTGCACTTGAGTCCTCGCTTCATCTCTCCACACGCACCGTGACAATGGAGGCCCCATCTCGCAACAATCTACATGATGTTTTTCTCTCATTCTTTTTATGTATTTCTCAAGATTTTACTTAATTATTTCTGGAATGAAGGCTATAATTCACTTTATTTACTAGATCAACAAAAAATAATTTGTGCTACTCAGTCTTGTAATAACATAGTGAAGAATATTTTGATAAAATATTGTAGTCTAATGTCTAAATACCCTAAGGTGTCAGTGTTTTTGTCCATATACTCTCAGAAAAAAAGGTGCAAAACTGTCATTGGGCCGGTACCGTTTCAAAAGGTACTAGGTAATATGTATCTTTAAAGTATTATTATATGTCATCATTTAGAGCTAAATAAGGTACAAAGATGTACCTTTTAGCTTTTGTAACTTAGGGAACTGCCCCAGTGACAGCTTTGTACCTTTTTTTCTGAAAAGTGTACCATGAAATTCAAAATAGTCCATTGACCCTACTGGCTTTAACTAATCTGGACAAATACTAGCCTGTATCGAAAGGAAGTTTGGAATGACATGAGGGTGAATAAATGATGACAACATTTTCATTTGTAGAACTATCCCTTTAAGTCTGCACACATTTTGGTAAAATTTCAAAATTTATTTTATCATATTGCCAGTAAACTCAAGTTCACTCTGAAGTAAGAGTAGTCTATAAATTCCCTCATTTTGCCCAAAAACCTCATACTCTACTCAATTTGTTTTCGTCTTTTCCAGGATAAACACTGTCGTTATTAACACACACCTGCTTGCTTGAGTTTATGCACTTCCATTCCTGTTTTGCATGTAAATGAGGATGTCAGAATGTGACTTGATTGATGATGGCCAGTCAATGCTGTCAATCGAGACCAAAGTTCTAAGATGTATATATAGTCTGATATAAAAAGGACATTGATGTTGCACAGCCTACATCAGCTTTTACCCATGCGGTCATATCATACAATCTGACATGCAACAATCATAAAGGACAGAAAATTTCTCATATTGTTCACTTGCTTTAGTGAGACAATCACTTCAGAGAGCATTTGGATTGTGGTCACATCCAGACGTCTGAAGATGAAGTATATAACTCCTGTGCACTTCAAGGTCCAGCGAGTGGAAACACATTCCAGCTGCCACTCAGTAAAAGACGAGGCTATGCCGTTTGATTGATAGCTGTCCATTTACCACATAACAACCTGAAGTGTGCAATCCATCCTCTCATTTGGCACTAAAGGCAAACAGATCAGCATACATCAACACACTCAATCTCTCTCCTCTCTTTCTAGATTTCAGCAGTGGGACCTGTAGCTGAGATGTCTAATTAAAGGACCTTCATTGTGCTTTTCCTACAGAACATATTGCACAGCTTGAATTGAGACTGGGCCATTCGTTTTACAAAGGTCAGAATCTAATGTCCATTTGAGATTTCTTGAGGGACACTTCATGGCAAATGTCTTGTTCTTAAAGGGATAGTTCACTTAAAATGTTATATTTGCTCACCCTCATGCCTTTCCAAACCTGTATGTCTTTCTTTCTTCAAAACATGAATGAATGAATGAATGAATGAATGAATAAAAAATGAACTGACACAAATGGAAAAGGAATAAGGTTTCATAATAAAATTTATATTATTTTCACATTTATATTTATTTTGGAAAGAAATTAATGCACATGCACCATCAAAGATCAAATCATTTTTTTTTATTGTGTAAGGTAAGATATATATAGTAAAATCACTTTCAGTAAAGTAATTCTCTTAAAATGAAATCATGTACATTTCAGAAGTTTGGGCTCAGCAAGACTGATTTGTATTATTTATTTTTTTAATTTTTGTTTATTTATTTATTAATTTTTTTAAAGAAATGTATTATTTTTCTTATTCAGCAAGGATGCTGAAAAGTCAGCTTTGTAGTCACAGAAATAAATCACACTTTAAAATATATTACAATATAAAACTTTTTTTTAGTTGCTGTAATCTATCACATAATATTACTGTTATAAATGTAGTCTTGGTGAGCATAACAGGCTAAAAACTCAAACTTTTGCATGGCAGCAGTGGTCGCCGTGATTTTGCCAAGTAAGACATGTTCCTGGATCAACATCTTTTGTTGATCCTGGATCAACATAACTGTCCAAAAATATAGACTTAACCCAATCCCTATACCCCTAAACCTAACCCTACCCATAATTTATTCCTAAAAACAGTGTGAAATGATAGCTGATTAACAAGGGTGCAGAAGCACGTAACTCTGATTGTAAGCCTAAAACAGACATTTCCTGAAAAGTTATCCCTCAATTCTGATTGGTTGATAGGAATGTTGTTCCAGGATCAACAAGGATATTGATCCAGGAACATGTTGTACTTGGTGAAATCACGGTCACCGGCAGCAGTAATGAGGTGTAATTGATATTTGATTAATTGTAATTGATTATTTACCACCTTAGTTTAATCTTAAGTGATCAATACAACATACATACATATATATATATATATATATATTAGGGTAAGGGTTATAGGGTTCTATCTATCTATCTATCTATCTATCTAACTGTCCGTCCGTCCGTCCATATATATATATATATATATATATTAATCATAAGTCTGTTTGTGTTATTAAAGGAAGAACGTTTTTGAAAGTAAAATATTTAGTTTTGGGAATATTTTCCCAAAGCATTGGTACTTCCTCTCCAGAGATGCTGTTTGTTACTTCAGAAATATGCTGCTTTTTCCCTGATTCTGATTTGAGGCACTGTCTAAAGATGGCTGTACTGTACTCTGTACTGCTGGTGTTGTCGATTAACAACAAGTTCATATAAAAAGACAGACAGGGCTTGTTTTTGTTGTGTGCTCTTATCTAACTCTTTCACAGATCTCATTGATTCATCCTACCAACCTCAGGCCTACTGAAAACAATCAAGGAAAAATAAATACATAAAGCAAATATCATCAAGACAAACGAACAGGATGTGTGGGCGGTTTACTGCTGTGAGTGACTCACTGAGAGCATTTTACTTCATCATGCACTGACCTTATGAGCTTCATCCATTGATCTCATTATTGTAAAACAAAATGAAATATGGCACTTTTCACAAATAGGTTACAAAAGAAATTATTCTTTTTTTTCTTTCTTTCATTTTTCAATAAATGATCAGTGAAAGGAGATGCGTAACCCTCAGAAAATGTTTAATGTTAACCTCAGGAGGCAAAATTTAAACTGTTTATTTCATGTTCATTGTAAATCATGTTTTTGCATTCATGTTGCAAAATTTGGGATATGACTAAACACAATTTTAAAGACATAAAAAAACAAGAAACATTAAATAAACATCAAAATAAATGTATCAAATATATCTAAAATAAAATAAAGTAAAAATAAAATGTGCTGGTCATACATCCATGGTGATCCCCTGCCTATGGCCTTGCATCGGATTTAGAAATATATGTAATGTGGATTATGTGTTCCATAATGTATATGAAAAAAAAAAAATGCTGTCTCTAATATTTTAAGGAAGATTACTTTTTTTGTAATGGAAAAAAAAAAGTGAACAGGTTTGAATACAAAATATAGGTGACCTTTTAAAATCATAATTATATATACAACAGTTCTTTTTGGCCCTCAAATCTGATTGGCTGAGAGAAGTGCCACTGACTCTGATTTCTCTATAGTGGTTAAACATGAGATATATTTAATTTTAAGTAAATCAAACAGACAGTTTTTGGTCTCATTAATCTATTGTTTAGTTATTGTTTCAGAGCAGATAGTTTTGGCTGAGGGTAACATTTCATCATGTTAAGTTATATGTAACTTTAATGCTGTATGTCAGAGTGTTGCCTTTGTACTTTTGACTGAATTGCCTAGCGACTTTTATGATGGCTGTTGTTGTTGTTTATTAAATATCATTAATCAATTAATAATATTTTATATAAATAATAGTAGTATTAATTATAGAATTTAGTATTGGGAAACAGTGTGTGTGTTTGTGATGGTGATTTTAGTTACATCATTCCGTCATTAGATGGCGACAAGAGACTGTTTCTATGAGTCAGCAGTAAAGACTTTTATATTGAAAGAGACTGAAACAGGGTTGTAAACAAGAAAGTTAATTTTACTTTCAACAACAGCTTGCAAGACGCTGTTAACAAATGCACTGAGCAGCGCGGTCATCAGAAATCACCCTTAACAGATGAAAGAGTACAACAAAGATATCGCTTTCCTCAGCGGACATTCAAACTAGTGTTTTATTGTGAATTGAGCTGAAGAATGAGTGCTGTATCAGATGCAGGTAATCACATTCGCTCAGTCCATCTCTCTCTTATCAGAGATGGGCATAAATACATCAAAAAGTATTTTGTTACAAATTACAAATACTTGCTCATTAAATGTATTTAATCAAAATACAGAATAACAGGGTTCCCACGTGTCCTTGAAAGTTTGTGAATCTGAAAAAAAAGGCCCTGGAAAGTTTTTGAAAATAATCATACGTAGATACAGGTCCTTGAAAGTGCTTGAATTTATTTTATGCAAGAAGTTTTTTTTATGGAAAAAAAAAATCCATATTATTCCCTCCGGTCCGCTTATGTGTTATTTCGCCAAGACTTTGTGGCCTATGCATACTAGCTTGCTTGATTTAAGTTAGTTACACGCATGTACGCATTACATTAAAGGGATAGTTCACCCAAAAATGAAAAATTTATGTTTTTCTGCTTACCCCTAGGACATCCAAGATGTAGGTGACTTTGTTTCTTCAGTAGAACACAAACGAAGATTTTTAACTCAACCCGTTGCAGTCTATCAGTCTTATAATGGCAGTCAATGGGCTCCACGGCTTTGAGAGTAAAAAAAAAACATACACAGACAAAACCAAATTAAACCCTGCTGCACGTGACGATACATTGAGGTCTTAAGATACGAAACGATCGGTCTGTGCAAGAAACTGAACAGTATTTATATCATTTTTTACCTCTGATCCACCGCAATGTCCAACTGTCCTAAGCGAGTTCACAACATTTGGCGCGTGACGTCAAATAAATACGGTTGTGCAAAAAATTTCACGTTGTCTGATGATATATCAAAATCGTCTTCCATTGTGATGACCTGTACTTCTAAATATCTTTAGATCATCGCAGTGCCAGTGAACACGTCCGCAATCTCTCTGCACTGTGTAAATAATGAGTGACGTATACGCGCGAAAGATCGCTTCCACACACGCATCTACTATCATAGATATGTATAGATTCCCTATTTGACCGCTCCAGATACGTTGACACGTCAGCCATTTTAGAACGTATCGCGGCCCTAACAGTCACTAATGAGGCATCTATTTATATATCTATGTCTACTATGCCAGAGCATGTACTCGTCAAGCGCCGGATGTTGTGAATGCGCTCAGACATTGTGGGGGATCAGAGGTAAAAAATTATATAAATACTGTTCAGTTTCTTGCACAGACCGAACGTTTCTTGTCTTAATACATCAATGTATCGTCACTAGCCGCAGGGTTTAATTTGGTTTTGTCTGTGTATGTTTTCTTTACTCTCTAAGCCGTGGAGCCCATTGACTGCCATTATAAGACTGATAGACTGCAACGGTTTGAGTTAAAAATCTTTGTTTGTGTTCTACTAAAGAAACAAAGTCACCAACACCCAATTTAAATTTTTGGGTGAACTATCCCTTTAAGTGTTTCCCGTGTGAGGTACTTTGTGTTGTACGTTGCCATGACGTTACGCGCGCACGAAACTACTATGATGGTACCTCAATGTTTCACAGACACAACGTGAAACATTGCAAAAATAGGCTGAAACGTGATGCCTGGAAAATGCACGTTTCGAGATATTTGGCTCACTAAAGAAGATTACAAAGAATGGCTTGTCAGAGATCCAAAGGACCATCACTTGGCCAGGTGCAGAGCCTGTTGTAAATCGATAAAAGTGGATAGCATGGGAGAAGCGGCTCTTTCAAGTCATGCAGCTGGATCTACACACAAGACGGCACTTTGGAAATCGAAAGCAGTCCTACCATAGCCTGCATCTGACATAGAAATGTTGATTGAATGTTAGTTGCTAGCTGTTTTTTGCTGTTATTTAAATGTCTCGCTGTGAAATGTTAGTCACAAAGGCTGTTGAGTTGAACAGTGAACTTGAAAGAGGAACTGCACAGTTAAGTTGCTAATGTCAGTGTGCCAGGCTTTCGCAAGAACAATAACGGCGCAAATGACAACGGTGCAGTCAAGTCGACTACTCACAAGATTGAACAATCATGTTCAATCGACCTCCCAAAACCAAAACACAATCAAAACATGTTTTGGTGACATTGACTAAATATCACTATCATATAGGATAAATTATAAAAATAACAGTACAGTTAGCAGAAATTCCAGAGGTATTTTGGTGTGATCATGGATATTGAATTACTACTCTTGCTAAAATAAAATCTTAGTGCTTAGTGGTTAGGGCTGAAACGATTAGTCGACAATAAAAATCTGTCGACAAATATTTTTGTTGTCAAATAGTCCTTTGGTCTTATATGACCTAATGTGAGGGCCTGCAATAACGCGGTTTGACCAGTGGGCGCTGTGAGTCATGAGCGAGGATACACAGCTGTATCCTTTGCGGAAGTGTTTTTCATCGAAAAACCTGATGCACGTATAAATTATCTTCGCCCTTCACATTTGTTGTAATAATTTTAATTTATATTTTACCTTTGCAGTTTAAATAAACCATACATGTCTTATATTTCAAACTGGGCATCTTGCTTTATTAATATTTATTATGAATGTCTTAAATAACAAACTTTAACAACATAAGGGCAGATCCCTTTAGCACAGCTGAAGACGCTTTGAAGTGATGCTAAAGGGAGCAAGGATATATAATTTCACTTGATTCTATTCCTCCATCCTCACATCTTTTCTTTGCGTCCTTCCCTTGCATCCTGAAGGGGTGGAGCTAAGACGCGAGGAAAGGAAGCGAGGAAAGGAAACGAGGATGCACAAATAATAATTGAGAAGGACCCGGAGTGTGAACGCATATGAATATATAAATATGTGCTGCAAGCTTTCCTGCCAATTACGAAATAAACGCACAGCAAAAATGACCGCGGTGAGAAAACAGCAGTTAAGAAAGCATGTGATCATGGCGATGTGGATAAATTTGCACCAGCTCTGCAATCGACACTCCAGTCACGTCACGTTTATTTATACAATGCAAACATATTTTAAGGTGACCTCTTGTTAAAAATATTTAATTCATTGTTTAGGCTATTTATCCATTTATGTTTATTTTTGTCCTTATGGTAATGTCCAAATTCAATGTGGTAATGGTAATGTACAGCAGTGCTTGTGTTTTAGTGCTTACGCTGTAAAACTAAATATTTTCAAGAAACATAAAACTGAATTAATCATTAACTGAATTCAAAAGTAAGTGAAGACAAATTGAACAAAGCGACAATCAATTTAAAAAGAAAAAAAAAACACCACAGAATACTTCAGTGAATGCATTTGCTCTGTGTTACATACTTTAAGCTGACCTTATGTGGGAATTATTTTATTTATTTATTGTTTAATATTGTTTATCCATTCATGGCATTATGGTAATGTCCCATATTGGAATGTTTTATAATGTATTTGATCTGCACTATGTTGGGATATGTTTTCAGTGCTTACACTGAACCCAAATATGTTCAGTCAATGACTGTACATTGTGTTCAATAAACATAAAACATTTGTTTCAAATATGTGTTGCCCAAATATTTTATTTAATGTAATGTTGAATTGCTTTGCTTGTTAAGATAATGTAAACCCATGAGGCAAGAAAAACTTAAAAGCATATTAATATATCTTAAAACTTCTGGTAACATGAGCCTAAGCTCTTTTCAATAAAATCCATGCAAAAGTTAATATCAGATCATTTTTGAATACAGTATATGCTGTACCGAATATTCAACAACAATTAGAATATCAGATCTCTGTCATATGGCCAAAGAAATGCAACAAAACATTGTTTTGCATAGTTGTGTTTGACACATGAAAACTGTAACAATGTATCTTACAAGGTAACACAATGTTACATTGCTCTCACTTGAAATGTGTCCCCCCATTAAGTCCTTGAATTTGAGGGTATTGGACCTGAAAAAAAGTCCTTGAATTTGAAGTTAACTAAGGTGTGGGAACCCTGGAATAAGCTATTTCACTGTCAATAGTAATGATTAGCTTCTGAAAATGCTGATATTTAGCTTTTAAAGGGCTCTATGTAGAATTCAGAAACCCTTATTATTAGCGACACAGGTGGCCAGCAACTTAATGCTCCTGCTCTTGCACACACTCCAGAGTAATGTGAGCGAGTGACAGATGAGGTTCATTAAAATTGCACTGTTATGATAGTTTCCCTTATAAAATTAGTTTACAGGCTTCATCTCATTTTTTTTCTAAGTTTTGTTACATTCTGTTCACACATTGACAATAAAAAGCGATGAATACTTCTTTCTTTCATAAAGCCTCTTAAAAAAAATAATTTAGTCCATAGAAACAAGTAGCTAACTGTAGCTAGCAAGCTAAGGTCAATTGTCAGCTAGCAAGCAAAGTTCTAGAGCAGCACAGTTTTATCTTCTGTCCTGTAATAACATTCAGTGAGCAATATCTAGTAGCCTATACATTTTAGTACATACGTAGGCAGTTTGCACAGATCACCGAAACATAGGGTGACCATACGTGCCATTTTCCCAGGACGCATCCTGGCCAGGATTTCTATATTGCCTAAAATATCTAGGTTTTGGCTTTGTTTGCCTGTGCAGACCGATCGGTGTATCAAAATACCATACAGACGGTTATGCTTTCGAAACGCTCTCGAGGTACTTTGATGTCAAACACTGATCGATGTGAGCCGCGCTGCTTTTAAGTCGAACACACATCCTATGTACGCGTAATTGCATCGCTTTGACCGTAGATCCCACCTTCTCACACACACCATGATTGGTCCATTTTGTACAATGCCTGCATGTTATTGGTCAAACTACTTTTCGATCATTACCTTCAGCAAGCATGAAAACAAAGCCAAAACAAATCCTGGCAAGGACGCGTCCTGGGAAAATGGCACGTATGGTCACCCTACCAAAACAGCTTATTTCATTGTTTTTTGTTTTGTTTTGTTTTTTTCTGCAGTTGGAAGGAACCATGGATGAATTAAAGGGATAGTTCACCCAAAAATGGAAATTATGTCATTAATTACTCACCCTCATGCGGTTCACACCCGTAAGACCTTCATTCCTCATCCAAACACAAATTAAGATATTTTTGATGAAATCCGAGAACTTTCTGTCCCTCCATAGGCAGCAACGCAACTTACATATTCAAAGTCCTGGACGGTAGGAAAGACATCGTTAAATTACTCCATATGACTCCAATGTTTTAACCTCAATTTTATGAAGCAACGTGAGTGCTTTGTTTGCCCAAAAAAAAAAATATGTATAACTTTATTTATGAAAATATTGATCTGTATTGTGTGTTCATGAGAGCATCACAACACATTTGTTTTGTTCACGTGTCAACACAATGCACATGAAAGTGTTCAGGAGAGTATACCACGACACGTGTTTGGATAATACTGCCATCTCTGTCTCTTACAATACTCTACTCTACATAATACAGTGAGCTTTTAATACAGCAATACAATAAGCTTTCAATGAAGCAACTCAACGTTCCTTCGTTACTAGTTTTAAAGTTACATTTTCGAATAAGTAACGGAGGCTTGGGCTCAGCTGTTAAAATGTCAAACTGAAATTTGAATCCGTGGCGGAAGGAAGTAGTTATGTATATATATATATATATATATATATATACACATACAAATTTCACCAAATATTTTACTTTATCAACAAATGTTGTGTGATTTTAACTGGTGGATATTTGAGTCATTTAAAACTTTTCTTTTCTTTTCTTTTACTGATAGTTTATTTAGTATGTCTAATAATTCTCACTACTTAATATATAGGATGTGTGCATCGACACCATTAAAAAAGTAATAAACCAGAGTGTATTCATGGAAATTTAAAGTATACCTTTCCACTCTCCATGGCCAATCATTTCAGTTGTGTCTAATACTTATTATTTAGTTTTCTTGCTGGAACAGAAACCTTGAGTCTTGATTGGGCGAGGGAATGGCCCATTGAGGGAGTTTCTCTTGTGAGCCAGAGCACATGAGATTTTAAACAAATCGATTCTCATTATTTATGGACTTTTCTGACCATGTAAACCAGTCAGGCTTGAATAAACCAACCACATGCTCAGTTTTGCACAGCATATTTCATCACATGCACACACACACATACACTATTCACCTTCTAGGTCAACACCTGACAAGTAAGAAATGAGATAGTGGACGAGGTCCAAGAGACAAGTCATCCTGGACCTGCAATGTGCGAGAGAGGAAGCCGACAGCCTAAACCCAATTTACACACTCTTGCATTCCCAATTCATTTCACAATTATTCACTTCAGACTACATCTGCACCTGAGGCAGATGGCCATGGTGAGTTGATTTTTCTTTCTTTCTTTTTTTCTGTAAGCTCACCTGAGGGACAGTGTGTTGGCGTTGATAATGAAGTATCCACTTTTGGTTGCTAATTCATATAATCATTCACTTGTCACTCTTTAGATCTAATCAATATCTTTTTTTTTTTGAACGCTTCCTGCGTGCGAGGCCGCCACCTCCATGCCGGAGCCTGCCATTTTTCCCCGACCTTCACACTGAGGTGTCGAGGTCGTGGGCCAAGCCTTTTTCGGCCTGTCTCTTCATCCCTGCCTCAGATTATTATAGTAATGTGGCAGGGCTGACTGAGCGTGGCTATAAGGCGATGCCCCGGGTTGAACAGACGCTAGCTAGCTATCTGTCCCCAGGCATGGCATCGTCAATTCTCCACAAATGGCACATACATGTACATGAGAAATACACCAGAAAGTTGTATCAATACATGGAAATTAGCATTCTCAATTTTTATTTTATTCTTCTTCTTCTTTCTTCCAAATTTTGTCTCCAAAAATAATCCTTAAAAAATTACAATTTCTGTCAAAGAAAAGCCACTATGAGGTAGGATCTGGAGCAACTTTACCACTCATAAGATGCATGAAAACAAGTGGATACAAGGATACAAGATGCAAGGAAGGCCCTTAGGCCGAAACACATCAGTATTGTTAAAATAATAAAAATCTCCTTATCACAAGCAGTGCTGGAATCTTTCCTCACATTCTTGTCAAATAAAAGCCAAAATAAATAGGCATCCACATGTAAGTGCTCTTAAAAAATTTATTTAAATTAACGATAGCAGATATGCAAATGTAATTTTTAAATATATAATTTAATAATTTCATTTCAACTACTTGCATAACTATATATAAACACCAATTTAGTGCAGCAAAATGAATGTTTCAAAAAAGCATGACTCCTTTGATTTGACCTACTCCAAAGAAAAAAATGTCATTACCAAAGGGGTCAAAGTTTGACTATTTGGCATGAATTTGTGACAGCTGAGCAACTGCAAAGTAGATGAATGAGAATGATAAAGGTTTTCTTTCACAAAGTATCATAGACCTAACTGATCAATACAGGGAAGACAATTGCACTGTTCAAGTGATGTCAAGGGGTCTTTAAGTAAATGTCTCTTTTTGCACTTTATTAAATCTCACTGCTGTCAACAAATTTTCTTATTTGTGATTTTTCTTTCCAAGGTGTGACAAAAAACAAATTAGTTCCTCTTCAGGAACTCGAGCTGCGTCGGAAAACGCTAGGGGAACGCCTTCTGTGACCACGCTCTGAATCACATGTGAAATCAGTCCAATAGCTGAGTGGGACGTCACGGGCGGGAGACGTCATGAGCAGCAGAGAGGCATTTGTGGTTTACCCTGTCTGATATGAAAGAGAAAGACAGGGTCTTCCTCCTCGACGCCCCGCTTGCGCCTTCTGGCCTGTTCGGCGACGCTGTCAACCCTGCCGTGTTCCAGGGTGCAGCGGTCTCCAGCGAGCATATCTGTCAGTTACCGCCCGGCAACGTAGCGGCACTGATAGGCTCGCGGCCTCTGCGGAGGTCCCCAGAGCAGCTAGTTCGGTTGTCCCCTGTCGGCGTGCAGACGCTTCAAGGCACCGAACTAGCCGTTCTGGGCACACCAGAGATCAGTCTCGAGAGACTGATTCCCTTAGTAGATTATTTAGCAGCGTGGAAACTACTGCCAAATGTGTCTCCATAGGTCCTGCGTACTGTAGTAAGAGGCTACAGAATCCAGTTCGGTTCTCGTCCGCCTCGATTCAACAGGGTTACCCCCACTCTAGTGGGTCCCGAGCAGGCTCTGGTATTAGAACATGAAGTAGTTACTCTCTTAAAGAAGGAGGGCATCGAGGTGGTCCCTCCGCACGAGATAGACTCCGGGTTCTACAGCCGTTACTTCATTGTTCCGAAGAAGGATGGGGGGTTGCGTCCCATTTTAGATCTGCGCCTATTGAACCGCTCAGTCATGCGACTGAAGTTCAGAATGCTCACACTCAAACAAGTCGTGTCTCAGATCAGGTCCGAGGACTGGTTTGTCACGATCGATCTGAAAGACGCGTATTTCCATATCTCCATCCTTCCTCATCACAGGAAGTTCCCGAGGTTCGTTTTTGGGGGCAAAGCGTACCAATATCGTGTTCTTCCTTTCGGCCTTGCACTCTCACCCCGTACTTTCACGAAGTGTGTGGATGCTGCTCTGGCTCCGTTGCGACTCCAGGGCATCCGCATACTCAACTACATCGACGATTGGTTGATTTTAGCTCATTCAGAGCAGATAGCGGTTCGACATCGAGATGTTGTTCTCGCTCACATGAGAGAGTTGGGGTTAAGACTAAACGCCAAGAAGAGTGTGCTTTCTCCATTACAGAGAACCACCTATCTGGGCGTGGTGTGGGATTCGACCACGATGCAGGCACGTTTGTCTCCTGCTCGGATCGAGTCGATCCTCACTACAGTCAAGAGAGTGAAAGAAGGCCAGTCACTCACTGTCAAGCAGTTTCAAAGACTGCTGGGTCTGATGGCAGCTGCGTCCAACGTGATTACTCTTGGCCTGCTGTACATGAGACCCCTACAGTGGTGGCTCAAGACCAGGGGGTTCTCCTCGAGGGGAAACCCGCTTCGCATGTTCAAGGTCACGCGGAGATGCCTACGTGCCTTAGACATGTGGAGGAAGCCTTGGTTCTTGTCTCAGGGCCCGGTGCTGGGAGCTCTTTGTCGCCGCGTGACGCTAGCGACAGATGCATCCCTCACCGGTTGGGGTGCGGTCATGAGTGGCCACCCTGCCCGCGGTCTGTGGAGTGGTCGCCATCTGACTTGGCATATCAATTGTCTGGAGATGCTGGCCGTATTTCAGGCATTGAAACACTTTCTCCCAGACCTGAGAGGTCACCATGTGTTGGTGCGCACCGACAACACAGCGGTGGTCTCATACATAAACCACCAGGGAGGTCTGCGCTCGCGCCGTTTATACAAATTGGCACACCAGATCCTTGTGTGGTCCCAGGAGAGGCTCCTCTCGCTGAGAGCGATGCACATTCCTGGGCATCTCAATGTGGTAGCAGACATCCTGTCGAGGCAGGGGCCGAGGCCCGGGGAATGGATCCCTCAATCGCCCCAATATGAGGAGCTAGTGGAGGTGCTTACTCGTGCCGTGGCCAAGTTAAAAATCGATTGGTCCGCCGAGAAGCAGGCCGAGCCGCAGCAAAGCAAGTTGGATGAACGCTTCCTGCGTGCGAGGCCGCCACCTCCATGCCGGAGCCTGCCATTTTTCCCCGACCTTCACACTGAGGTGTCGAGGTCGTGGGCCAGGCCTTT
>NW_015631712.1:300556-305950 GCF_001515625.1 Sinocyclocheilus rhinocerous
CGCGAGGCCGCCACCTCCATGCCGGAGCCTGCCGTTTTTCCCCGACCTCCACACCGAGGTGTCGAGGTCGTGGGCCAAGCCGTTTTCAGCCCGCCTATTCGTCCCTGCCTCAGATTATTATGGGAATGTGGCAGGGCTATCTGAGCGTGGCTATAAGGCGATGCCCCGGGTTGAACAGACGCTAGCTAGCTATCTGTCCCCGGGCATGGCATCGTCTTTAAAGGCTCCGGCACTGCCCTCCAAGCCGCTGCGTACAACATCGGCGCTGGTGGGCAAGGGGTACGCGGCAGCAGGTCAGACCGGTGCCTGTCTCTGTTACAGGCGTACCAGGCCGACCTGCTTAAAGAGCTGGATGAGGGCGAGGAGCTTAGCTCTGATAATATCGCAGAGTTAAGAAGAACCGCTGATCTCTCTCTCCGTGCCACCAAAGAGACCGCCCGCGCCATTGGGCGGTCCATGGCAGCTATGGTGGCAGCAGAGAGGCATTTGTGGTTGACGCCCCTTCCTGTCTTGACTTTGCGCCCGGTCTGGCCAAAGCATTTCTGTACCCTCGTGTGGGGTATGTCCCAAAAGTCCCCTCATCAGCACCACAGCCCATTGTACTTCAGGCCTTCAGTCCTCCTCCCTTCAGGGAACCAGACCAGCAGAAGCTTAACTGTATGTGTCCAGTGCGAGCACTGGATGCATACGTCCACAGAGCTGCCCTGTGGAGGAGGGCGGACCAGTTTGCTACGGTCCCCCTAAGAGAGGTCTTCCAGCAACTAAACAGACCCTCAGTCGGTGGATAGTGGATGCCATCTCCATCTGTTATGAGTCCTCTGATCTCCCCTCGCCGTTAGGGGTCAAGGCTCACTCGACTCGAAGTGTGGCAGCCTCTAAGGCTTTTTTAGCGGGTGTGCCTATGCAGGACATCTGCAACGCTGCCGGTTGGTCCACGCCCCTTACCTTTGTTAGGTTCTACGGTCTAGATATGCGAGCCACTCCTGGCTCTTCTGTTCTCTCGCCCTAGCTGTGCAGTCTTCCACACTAGGCAGAGACTTGGAAGTCTGGCGGTGTGGACATTCTCGTTCACCTAGCGTTTTCCGACGCAGCTCGAGTTCCTGAAGAGGAACGTCTCAGGTTACGTATGTAAACCTGGTTCCTCGAGGGAATGAGACGCTGCGTCTCGGTGCCATACTTTCGGCGTCCCTGCCAGCGCTTGCTTCATTTCTAGAAGCTGACGCTGGTTCCGCCGCACGTGCTTTTATAGCTTCCTGGTCATGACGTCACCCGCCCGTGACGTCCCGCTCAGCTGATGTCACCCGCCCGTGACGTCCCGCTCAGCTATTGGACTGATTTCACATGTGATTCAGAGCGTGGTCACAGAAGGCGTTCCCCTAGCGTTTTCCGACGCAGCGTCTCGTTCCCTAGAGGAACCAGGGTTACATACGTAATCTGAGACGTTTTCTTATTTGGTGAGACATATTGCAGACAATAGAGATAAATAAAGAATAAGAGAGAGAGAGAGAGAACCCCCGCCCAACTAAAAAAATAAAAAAAATAATACTGAAAATCGATTAATAGGTTGCAATATGTAGAACTATCAATGGTAATCCTTTGCACTTAGTTGGTTGTGGATATGTGGAATGTTTTAATGATAGTTATGTCAAACCTGTGCCAGAGAAAACTATGCTGCTTATTGTGTGACTATGAATATGTTTATCGATTAAGCAACAAAAACAGGCTTTTGAAAATTCCCAGTTTTCCAGAACAAAAGGATCATTTGAGGTAATAAATTGTGGTATTGATTTCAGACTTACAGGAACATTGCCTTTGTGAGTCTTTAGAATTTTAAGTCAAACCAGAATCATCCTCAATCTTTAAAAAAAAAACAGCAACAACAATTACTACAACAACAATGTCTGTAAGTATTTCATTTCCAGTGATCCTAAAAGCTCCAGTCCAACTTTGCTCTTTCATTTTCACAGGTCTTCTGCATTTAGATTATTTTCCATTCCATTTTTATTTCAGTTAAAGATTCATGGCTGTCAAATCTCCCATCCTCCAACAAATGACCTCTTCAATGATCTTTATTTAATTTACCCATGGAGCAATATACTATTATATGAAGCAATAAGTAAGAAAAAAAGCTTTAAAGTCTGAGAGAATAGAAAATAGTGTGAGTGAAACTTGTAAAAATAATTTTGTCCATAACACCCATCTTTCCATCCATTTTCCAAAAAGTTGTATCTATGTAGGGTTGCAGATGCTGAAGCCTATCCCAGTTTCTTGAGCCAAAAGCAAGGACAGTTTAGTATATATGTATTAGTGTATAGATTTACAAATTCTCTATGACATAAAATATAATTTAGCAATACTTTTTTATGTGTACAATCTTAAAATTAGCAAACTGCAGTCCACCCTGTTACAGTACATTGGTGCTTGGTGTATGGTACTTGTCCTTTAAAATCTTAGGGATATGCCCTAAAGCCTTCTACACACTGCACGATTTTCGGCTGCGCAGACAAAAGATTGGCATCGTGAAATAATCGTGGTGATTTCTGTGATCGTGGCTCCTAAACGGTGGTCTTATATCGTACAGTGAGAGAGGCTCAAAGACAGCCGTTGTCAAGGTCTTGCGACCAAAGATAGCCTACGATCATTTTCTGACAGTTTCAGAAATTCAGCATAATCATCGCACAGTGTGTTTGCTGCTAAGACCTACGTCTACTGACCAGCCAATAAAAATGCAACATAAAATCAATGCGGCACGGCACTAAAACATAAAACTGCTTACCTCAAGCTCTTATCTCTTCCTCTTTCACCGCTTCCACAGCACACACAAAAACTACAAATTCCAAAGTGTGATTCATCATGCTCTTTTTGTTTTCCACTGGCACATGCTGATGACGTTTTATTCTTCTATAGCAACGTGCATCGTAGCCCACAAGTCAATAGGTGTCATCATCATACAGTTTGCATACATGTGGTACTCACATTTATCAGATCCATGTCGCTTAGTGTGATTTGCAATGATCTTATAGGATTGCTTAAATCGTGCAGTGTGTAGAGGGCTTTAAACACATGGCTTGCTAGAAGTGACTGTCACATCTATGTTCTCTTTTGGTTTAGTTTTCTCTGTTCCCCTGGCCTGCCTGAGTTCCTAGTTAGTTTGCTTGGTTACTCAGTTAATTATTCAGTTCAGCAGTTTCTGTTTAGTTCCTTCATTTAGTCAGTATATATACTCCCGTTTTTTTTTGTACTCTTTGTCTGGTCTCATTTTCATTGACTTTCATGTGGATGTGTATTTACTGTGGGTATAGAAAATAATCACCCCTATAACAGATTGAATTCCCTCCCAACAAACCTCTTCCTCAGCTCACCCTCAGTCAGCTCCATCCGGGCGCTTCAGTCCCCAGTCCCCAGCTCTGTCTTGGCATTCGTCTCCAGCCACTGAGGCTTGGACTCCACCTCGGCTCTCCAACCAATCGGCTCCCCCTTGCCACCATGTGCCCTCGTCTCCACCATGGTATGTCTTCCCACTGGCTTTGCCTGGCTCACTCGTCCCTCTGGCTCTGCCTTGATCAGGCGTCACCCTGGTTCCATCTTTGGTTTCCTGGCTTCCGGCTGCACCTCAGTCATCCATCTCTTCGACTCCACCGGGTTCCGCTTTCCCTCCGGCTCCACCGTTGTCCTCGGTCGCTCCAGTTCCGCTATGGTCTTCCGGGTCCCCGCTTCCTCCTCGGTCCAATGAGCCATCACTTCGTGGCACCTTGGCTCTGTGTCTCCTCAGCTCCATCTGGGTCTCCACTGCAGCCAGCTCCATCGCAAAAGATAGCATCCCTGGTCCCTCCTCCGAGGCCTCCACCATGGCTTCTCCCTCCCGTGACTCTGTCTGGCTCTTCCTACTCTTGGCTCTTCCCTGTACCTCAGTCATCCATCCCATCGACTCCACCGGGTTCCGCTTTCCTTCCGGCTCCACCGTTGTCCTCGGTAGTTCCAGTTCCGCTATGGTCTTCCGGGTCCCCGCTTCCTCCTCGGTTCAATGAGCCATGAGCTCAGTGTCACCTTGGCTCTGAGTCTCCTCAGCTCCATCTGGATCTCCACTGCAGCCAGCTCCATCGCAAAAGATTAAATCCCTGGTCCCTCCTCCCAGGCCTCCACCATGGCTTCTCCCTCCCGTGACTTTGTCTGGCTCCTCCTACTCCTGGCTCTTCCCTGGCACCTTCCTCTGTCATCGCCACCCTGGTTCCCCCCGCCATCACCTTCTCCCATTTTCTGCCCTTCTTCTGCTCCATGCCCTCCTCCAGAGCCCCGGCCCTCCCTTTTCAGTTGATCTTTCTGTTATGGGCGCATGGGTGGGGGCGAAATGTCACATGTATGTTCTGTTTTGGGTAAAGTTTTCTCTGTACCCGTTTGCTTGTCTGAGTTCCCTTTCGATACTACACTCGTACTGCGTCTTGCTAGATGCATATGGGAAAAAGCCTTTTTTCTCCTGAACTGAAGCCTTTTTTCATTCACGCAGTGAAACTGCACGGCCATTGGTTCATGCAGTGTATTAAAAATGAACCAATGGCTAGGCAGCGGAGCTGCACGAGCCTATGGTGACAAAGCCCGCCAAAGCCTGCCAAAGCCAGCCAGAATGGGCGGGGTATCTGGGTATATAAGCAGGCGTTCGCCACAGGATTCTCAGATTTCTTCTCCTTCAGTTCCGGTCCATTTCCCCTGCCGCCATCTGGCGATACTAAAAGAGCTACTAAAAGAGCTTGCCGTTGTTGCAAATGCCACGCCGTTACTGCGGTTCGTGCGGGTCTCCCCTGTGCGCTGACGACGGCCACACGGAGTGCGTTTCCTGCTTGGGGAAATCCCATGCGGAAGCTGCGCTCACGGGAGCTATTTGTTTCCATTGCGAGAACTTCAGTCTCGCCTCTCTCCGCTCACAAATCGCTTTATTTTCAGAGAGCGACTCCACCCCTCGCTCCCTCCCACTTTCTTCCTCCCAGGGACCTGTGAGGAAAAATCAGCGGGGCAGAGGGCTCGAGCGACCGGCTGCGAGCGAGCCCACGTCGGCCCAGATCCCGCATGCCTCGCTCTCGCCCCAGAGTGAGTATTCTCCCGTCCTTTTCTCCCAGTCTGATCAGCGTCCCTCTGCTGGTGCGAGCGACCTGATCTCATTTGGGGGAAGTGAGGACGAGCTGCTTGATGACAGCATGTCATTGGCAGCATTGGATGCAGAGGAGCTGTTGGGCTCGGTGAATGACCCTACCCCCTCACCATCGTCCGCGCCTAGCGCTACCAAAGACGGGATGGATGCCGAGCTTCTCCGTATCCTCTCCAAAGCGGTTGAAGAGCTGGGTTTAGAGTGGTCTCCGCCAGAGGAGCCCTCCCGCAGCCGTCTGGATGAGTGGTTCCTGC
>NW_015631712.1:306063-306278 GCF_001515625.1 Sinocyclocheilus rhinocerous
GCCTCAGGATTCTCAGATTTCTTCTCCTTCAGTTCCGGTCCATTTCCCCTGCCGCCATCTGGCGATACTAAAAGAGCTACTAAAAGAGCTTGCCGTTGTTGCAAATGCCACGCCGTTACTGCGGTTCGTGCGGGTCTCCCCTGTGCGCTGACGACGGCCACACGGAGTGCGTTTCCTGCTTGGGGAAATCCCATGCGGAAGCTGCGCTCACGGGA
>NW_015631712.1:306545-308808 GCF_001515625.1 Sinocyclocheilus rhinocerous
CAGAGAGCGACTCCGCCCCTCGCGCCCTCCCGTTTTCTTCCTCCCAGGGACCTGTGAGGAAAAATCAGCGGGGCAGAGGGCTCGAGCGACCGGCTGCGAGCGAGCCCACGTCGGCCCAGATCCCGCATGCCTCGCTCTCGCCCCAGAGTGAGTATTCTCCCGTCCTTTTCTCCCAGTCTGATCAGCGTCCCTCTGCTTGTGCGAGCGATCTGATCTCATTTGGGGGAAGTGAGGACGAGCTGCTTGATGACAGCATGTCATTGGCAGCATCGGATGCAGAGGAGCTGTTGGGCTCGGTGACTGAACCCACCCCCTCGCCATTGTCCGTGCCCAGCGCCACCAAAGACGGGATGGATGCCGAGCTTCTCCGTATCCTCTCCAAAGTGGTTGAAGAGCTGGGTTTAGAGTGGTCTCCGCCAGAGGAGCCCTCCCGCAGCCGTCTGGATGAGTGGTTCCTGCTGGGGCGCCGCCAGGCCCCTCGTCAGTGTTCCTCTCCGTTTTGCCCGGCGGTCCATGACGAGCTCACCAGATCGTGGCTAGGGATGCAACGATTATAGATTTTGTTGGTACGATTATTGTCTGAGGAATAATCACGGTTTTACGATTATGACGATTATTATGCATTTCAAGTCAAGTCTGCTTTATTGTCAATTCTTCCACATGTACAGCACATACACACAGAGAATTGAAATTGCGTTACTCTCAGACCCTTGGTGCATACAGATAACACTAACAGTAGAACATAAATACAGATAGATACAGATTTAAATATAAAATGCAACTATACAATTATACAAATAAGGTACAATGTAAAAAAATATATAAAGCAGCACAAGGCGCATGGCAGATAGAGTGCAAACCAGTGAAGTAAACAACAGTGCAGATATAATGATTGTAGTGCAAAAGAGCTTATTCAGACTGATTAAAGTGACAGTGTGTGTGTGTATTTGGGAGGGGGGAGTGGGAGAGTCCATCAGAGGGTCAGAGTTCAGTGGTGCGTGGGGCAAAAGAGGGGAGGGGGGGCAAGGTCGGGAGGGAGTTCAGCTTCCTGACAGCCTGATGGATGAAGCTGTCCTTCAGTCTGCTGGTCCTGGCCTGGAGACCACAGTCTCCTCCCTGATGGCAGCAGACTAAAGAAGCTGTGTGTCGGGTGGGTGGGATCACCTGCAATGCAGAGGGCTTTGCGGGTGAGACCGGTTCCATAAATGTCCTGGAGGGAGGGGAGAGAGGCACCAACGATCTTCTCAGCTGCTCTCACTATGCGCTGAAGTGTCTTGCGGCAGGACGCGTTGCAGGCGCCATACCACACAGTGATGCAGCTCGTCAGAATGCTCTCGATGGTGCCTCTGTAGAAGGTGCACATGATGGGGGCCGGGGCTCTGGCTCTTCTCAGTTTGCGGAGGAAGTAGAGACGCTGCTGTGCTTTCTTGGCCAGTGCTGCGGTGTTGTCAGCCCAGGAGAGATCCTCTGTGATGTGCACACCCAGGAACTTGGTGCTGCTCACCCTCTCCACAGTCACACCATTGACGGACAGAGGAGCATGCTGAGTGCGCACTCTCCTGAAGTCAACAACAATCTCCTTCGTCTTCTCCACATTCAGAGAGAAATTGTTGTCACTGCACCACCCGGCCAGGCGGCTCACCTCGCTCCTGTAGTTTGTCTCATCTCTGTTGCTAATGAGACCCACTACAGTCGTGTCATCCGCAAACTTAATAAGGAGGTTGGAGTTGTGTGACGGTGTGCAGTCGTGGGTCAGCAGAGTGAAGAGGAGGGGGCTCAGCACACATCCTTGGGGGGCCCCAGTGTTCAGTGTGATGGTGCTGGATGTGTTACTGCCGACCCGTACTGCCAGTCTCCCAGTCAGGAAGTCCAATAGCCAGTTGCACAGCGAAGTGTTGAGCCCCAGCTGGACCAGTTTGTGAATGAGCTGTTGAGGGATGATTGTGTTGAATGCTGAACTGAAGTCAATGAACAGCATTCTAACATATGAGTCTTTTTTGTCCAGATGTGTGAGTGCTGAGTGGAGGGTAGTGGCGATGGCGTCATCGGTCGAGCGGTTGGACCGATATGCAAACTGGAAGGGGTCCAGGGAGGGGCGGAGGATAGACTTGATATGGTGCATGACTAGCCGTTCAAAGCACTTCATGAGGATGGGGGTAAGTGCAACTGGACGGTAGTCATTGAAGCAGGATGGAGACGACTTCTTTGGGACTGGAATGATGGTGGTAGCTTTGAAGCATGTGGGGACAACAGCCTGACTTAG
>NW_015631712.1:309694-310139 GCF_001515625.1 Sinocyclocheilus rhinocerous
ATTTTAATAATCTTTATAATAATTCATATGATTTTACATGTAATGTAATTCATATGATTTTACAATAATGTTACATTATTTTGGTTTGTGAGATCGGAGATCGCGCTGCGCACGTGTACAAACATTCAGGAGGACACAAACTTCTTGAGAATGCTGCCCCGTGACTTTTATTAATGAAATAGATTAAATAGCTATACTGGAGAGACGCACAGACGCAGGTAGACTAATTCACACAGGCAACTGTCACCTCTCTCTCTCTTTCTCTCTCTCTCTCGAATAATTAATTCAAGTAGCTAAATGTTATAATTAATTAATTCAAATACGCGGTTAATTGCGAAACCGGTTAATCGCTGCATCCCTAATCGTGGCGCGCTCCCTACCCTGCCCGCCTGCGTACTGATTCTTCATCCGCCCTCACTTCCATCGACGGCGCTGAAGAAAAAGG
>NW_015631712.1:310149-315490 GCF_001515625.1 Sinocyclocheilus rhinocerous
CGCACCTCTGCCCGCCCACGGCCATCGGCTGGAGAGCAAAGGCCACTCACCCGTCCAAGCCGTGTAGGACCAATTCAGCTCTCGCTGGACGTGTCTACACTTCAGCTGAACAGGCGGCTTCAGCGCTTCATTCAATGGCGGTCCTCCAGGTCTTTCAGGCCAAGATCCTTGCATCCTCCGATGAGTCTGGCCTGGAGCCCGCGACCCTCAGGGAGCTGAGGAGCACAACCGACCTGGCTCACCAAGACCACCACTCAGGCGATCGGGAGATCGATGGCCAGCCTTGTGGTGCTCGAGCGCCATTTGTGGCTGACGCTAACAGAGATCAAGGACGTGGATAAGATTCCCTTCCCCGATGCTCCAGTCTCTCCCTAAGGTCTCTTCGGCCCGGCCGTCGAAGGATTCGCCGAGCGCTTTACGGAGGCACAGAAATCGGCCCAAGCTATGCGACATTTCCTGCCTAAGCGCTCCAGCTCTGCTGCTGCCTCTGCTCGCCCTAAGTCTGCACCGACTCAGCAGCCCGCGAAGCCAGCACCTGCCGCCCCCGCCGTTCAGCCCACTAAGGCGCAGCAGACGTGGGGACGCTCTCGCTGGACCAAACGCTACCCTCTTCCTAAGCGCCAGAGACCCCGACCAAAAATTGCGTTGGACCCGGCGCCTCAGGCATCATCCTGATCTGCGAGACAGGAAGAGGAGGGGTCAGATATCACTACGACCGGACCACCCCTCAAGCAGCCTCTCTTAGACCTCTTGACACCCCGTTCAACTCCGGTACAGAGGGAAATGTGTTTTGTGCAAAAAACGGGTCTGTTTATGCGCCCAAGCATTCAGCCGCTGTTATAGCGGGGAAAATAAAACACAAACATTTTCAAAAAGAGAGCAAACTTCCTCTTCCATTACTCACAAGTGTTCTGCCCCCATGCGGCCAGTCACCCGATTTAATTCAACCCCTCGCCACGTGGGCCGAGGCCTGGCAGGCCATCCCCGGAGTGTCGAGATGGGCTATGGGGATAATAAAAAGAGGATATTCACTCCAAATCGCTCGAAGACCCCCGTGCTTCAGCGGCGTGGTCCCCACCTCAGTGCAAAGCAAGGATGCTCACGTCCTGCGCTCAGAGGTGATGAATCTGCTGGCAAAAGGAGCCGTGGAAATGGTTCCTCCAGCCCAGAGCGAGTCAGGCTTCTACAGCCGTTACTTCCTCGTCCCCAAAAAAGATGGTGGCCTCCGGCCCATCCTCGATCTCAGACACCTGAATCACGCCCTCATGAAAAGGTCATTCAGGATGATTACACTGAAACAGATCATTGCGCAAATTCGCTCAGGGGACTGTTACTTTTCTCTGGACCTGAAGGATGCATACTTTCACATCCAGATAGCCCCCCGTCACAGGCGATTCTTGAGATTCGCACGTTGTTCCCCAGCCAGCGAATATCGTTTCTGGGAGCAATTTTCGACTCTGGCCATACGGAGGCTTGCGACCTCCTTCGAGATTGGTTCCACTCACCCTCTCAAAGCGTTTCAGAGGATGCTGGGCCTCATGGTGGCAGCATCACCAGTGCTACAGTTGGGTCTGCTTCGTATGCGCCCCCTTCAGCGCTGGTTCAAACAACGGGTTCCATCCCATGCGTGGCGTCACAGACGCCTGCAGATCAGGGTGAGTCAGGCCTGTGTATCGGCCCTGACCCCGTGTGCTGATTCGATCGGACAACATGTCTGTGGTGTCCTACATAAATCGCCAGGGAGGCCTCTCCTTGAAGCGTCTCTTCACTCTGGTAGAGCGCTTCCTGTAATGGGCTCAACTCAACCTGTGCTCGCTGAGAGCAGCGCGTATACCGGGCAAATTGAACCAAGGAGCGGACATGCTATCAAGGAGCAATGTCCCTATCCCACAGGTAATCAGGCGAGTAAGGGAACAAAAACACAATGTTCTCCTGGTGGCTCCAACTTTGGATGAACCAGCTGTGGCTATCAGAGCTAACTCAGCTGTTGATAGCGGCCCCTTGTTGCAGGCCAGTGTCCTCTCCGCTTGAAGTGACATGCGCTGCGTAAACCGATCTGGCAGAGAGCCCTTGGCCGTATCACGCTCAAGCTCTCTGGCATTAGTTCACTTGTTAGCTCTCGACCCCTGGGTGTCGAAGTTACAGGAGTACTCTGAAACGATTAACCAGGCCGGGTGTGACCTCTGGAAGCTCAGCTCGTCTTAGCCTTGGGTTGTTGTTAACTTCTCTATGGGCATTGGTTGCTTATGGAAGTTTGATACTTTTAGTCGTTCCACTACATTACACGGCGTGATTGTACTGTGTTCCCATATGCGTCTAGCAAGATGCAGTACGAGTGTAGTATCGAAAGGGAACGTACTCGGTTACTAACGTAACCTCGGTTCCCTGAGATACGGGAATGAGTACTGTGCAGCTCCGCTGCCTAGCCATTCGTTCGTTTTTAATCCACTGCATGAACCAATGGCCGTGCAGTTTTACTGCGTGAATGAAAAAAGGCTTCAGTTCAGGAGAAAAAAATATTTTTCCGATATGCGTCTAGCAAGACGCAGTACTCGTTCCCGTATCTCAGGGAACCAAGGTTACGTTAGTAACCAAGTATGTTCCTTGTCAGTTTCCTTGGTTATTCATTAGTTAATTATTCCTTTCAGCTGTTTCTGTTTAGGTCCCTCTTTTATTCAGTATATACTCCCTGTTTTGTTCTACTCTTTGTCTGGTCTTGTTTGCGTTGAGTCTCATGTGGATATGCATTTACCTCAGTTATTTCTCCTGGATTATTAAAGTGACGTCCTGAGCTACTCTGAATCATGAGTGTTCATAATACCGTGACAATGACTTAATTTCCTCCAAGAACAAGCAAGTCCAAGAACATAGTAAGTATTAGTCAAAATCTTTTCTATAATGTCTTCATTTGTTGAAGACTTATTTAATGGCGTAAAACATAACATGTCTATACTGGACATGAAAATGTTTGTTTATTATTATAATTATTATTTATTTTTTATTAGTAGATTTAGTTTTAATGAAATTCTTACTAAATGTTAATGTTCTGCTAGCATACTTTTTTTTCTTCGCTTTCTTACAGAACTCAAATTAATCACAGGTTAGGGAAAGAGAACCACAGTGGCCACACGTTAACCCCCTACGTTTGTTTGCACTATAAATAAATCGGTTCCGCCTGACTAAACTCTTTAATGAAAGTGTAAATGGTTTTGGAGCAGCAGAACAGCCAGGGCACAAGGATTAGCATGCCACTTTTCCACAGCCTTGATGTTTAATTATAGAAAAGTTGTTATTTCCCTTCCTTATTATCACATTTTGTGTTCACTGTGGATAGTGAGCATTTGTGAAAGATCAAATGGAGAACAAAGTGAAGCCAGTCTGCCAAGAAAAAGGGGGCCATTACAGGGCAGTGTGCAAAGGTCATGGTAGTTGATCACATGCTGAAAAGGAATTCAGAAACCGTTAAGCGCCTCAAGTCTTGAAAAGTGCAACCACACAATCAAGACATTTCTACAAAAACTGAAAAAAGTGCTCAGAGTTTTCCAGACCTTCACATTTCCTTAAGAACAGCTTTTATTGAATTGATATGTATTGTAAATGTGTGAATGTTTGGCAAACCTTGGGTTGTTAGTGTTTTTTTGTAGCACTTAGATCCTAAAAGTTACTTTTGTTAGAAACAAACATCTGGTTAATGTGTATATATATATATATATATATTTAAAAAAAGAAAATCTTATAATTTCACTCTTATAGTTTGTGTTTGAAAGTGTTTTGTTATCCTGTGACCAATTCCCTGAAAAAAAAAAAAAAAACATAAATCAGGCATTGATACAGTGGGTATAGAAAAAAAAAATCACCCCTTTAAAATGATCACATTTTGTTGCTTTGCAGCCTGAAATGAAGATGGACAGTTTTTATTTTATCTAGCTGTATTTACTCAGTGCAACTTATAACATCCAAGTGTAATATATAACACTAACATGTCAGAAAATAAATACATAAAAATAAAAAATACTGAGTTGGAAAAAGGATCACCCCCTTGTGTCAGTATTTTGTTGAATCACCTTTTGCTTTAATTACAGCCTTTAGTCTGTTGGGATATGTCTCTACTAACTTTGCAATATTTGCCCACTCTTCTTTGCAGAACTGCTCAAGTTCAGTTCAATTTAATGGTGACCGTTTGTGGACTGCATCTTCAAATCATTCCACAGATTTTCAATGGGGTTTAAGTCTGGGCTCTGACTAGGCCATGCAAGGACATTCACCTTTTTCTCCTTTAACCACTGTGTGATCAGTTTTGCTGTGCACTTTGGGTCATTGTCATGTTGGAAAATGTGATTTAAAGGGGTGTGATTCTTTTCAATACCCACTGCAGTTCTGATTCTAAACTGTCAACAGAAAATACAGACATCATGACTGATGAAACATAAAACAATGTTATGTTGTGGCAAGTATCAGCAGTACCCTCCTAGTTAATCAATAAATTAAATCTGCTACTGTAAAGCTATGCTAAATGGGGTAATGACACTAACTTGCTATTAAGAAATATCATAAATAATAGCTTTTGTATTTATAGCAATGGTACTGCCCAACACTGGTGTTGAGCTGAACATTTATGTTGTGTTATGTGTGCTGTTCAGTCACAGCAGCAGCAGTTGAGTAGACCAGTATTGTAGTATTGAAAGTGCGGGTATAAACCTTAGGAAGGGCTTTCGCACTGAAGGAATGTTTTCATAGCTCCTATAACTATTGGAAGTACGTGCTTTTTTTGCATGTTTGCAGGAACATGTTTAGTTATAGGAACACCTTTTGGTGGGGACTAAATTAGCACCTACTTCAGAGCAGGGTCTAACCCTGCACAATAGGAACTGCCAGTGATGTAAGTGTACGTTGATTGGCTGAACACATGCCATAGGAAACACTGGCACCGCCCATTTTTAAAAAGTCATATAAATGTGTAGTTTAAATATACTTACTCCACGAACATGAAAAACAGTGATAGACGGATTGATGCCGAAGACGTTGTTGAATGCTGAGCATTACACCACTGTCAGTCGGCTCACATCAATTCAAAGTTCCTACTGGCATTGCGAATGCAACCAGGAAAATGGCCCTGTGGAAAATTTGGTTATTGGGGGACCGCTTGTAAAGTTTCTGTAACTACCTGGTGTGAAAGCCCCTAGGGTAGCATCATATTTAATTTTTGACTGGAGTGAAAACAAGGTTGTGAGGGATAGAAGTACAGTGACTTCAATGGATTGTGCTGTTGTTTAAACACTTGTTCAGCTGCAAAAACGTCTTTCTGAAGAAAAAAAAAAAATATATATATATATATATATAT
>NW_015631712.1:315686-317076 GCF_001515625.1 Sinocyclocheilus rhinocerous
TACCCACTGTATATATATATATATATATATATATATATCTCCGTAGACAAAAACAGTTTTGAAAGTTTTGAGTTGTCAAAAATAAAAAGATGAAGGACCCATACAATGTGTGCCATTGTAAAGAGAGTTAGTATATCCCTTACAGCCTTGTTTTCATCCATGTTAAATTCACTATGGCGTCTAGCCTGGCTAAGGTGTATACTCTATTTAATACGCACCAGAAAGCTTCATCTTTGTCCAGTATCTGCAAAATTTCTCTCCTGGAATTATGAGTGACAAAAATATCTTTGTACTCTTTTAAACTAAAGTTGTGGGTATCTCTTCACCACCTCATACAAGTATTCATCAACACAGGCATCAGTTGCTGTTGCTGCCTCCAGTAGTTCGTTGTCATCTCATCCGTTGGATTTTTTAATTTATTATTCAATGAAACAGCAAGCTGAGTCAGTGTTGCCACCTTCTGGACTGACTAATTAGTGCAAAAACATCTGGATGTGCGCGTACAGTATATCACAAAATTCATGGTATGCACACTGTACACATACCCTAGTCTACCATACGTGTAAAACCAAAGTAAATTATGGGCTCCCCTGCTAGCTGCATAAGACAGTTAAAAACACATGGAACAGAAGAAGAATGTGCATTTGGACAGCCTTGATTGACCTGAAGAGAGCTATAATTGATCTCTCCCTACAACAGAGACACTAGACAATAACTATAATATGGAAGCATATAGGTAGCGAAATTCAATTTAAAATGCAATATGCTGCTAAAATCAAACGTTCGAACGACCGCTCGATCGAACGTCTACCGAACATCTTGAGCTTTGAGCGTCTTACACTGCGGGTGACCCACGTGACACCAGCATCTTGAAATTAGCTGGTTTTTAAACATTTAAGGAGCCAAGCTGCTGTGTAAAGACTATAAATGGACATTCATTGCATTACAATAATGATATTTTATACCTAAAATAATACTCAACCATTTCCTGCATCCTGCTGTACTTCCCTGAATAAGTCTTTAAAGGTGTTGTAGGCTAATAAGTCGTTCTGAGTAATAAATTGAAAAAGCTCCCACCTGTATATGACTAAACAAAATAACATGTAGTTTACTTGAGGTTCTGCTATAAATGTGTCTATTAAAAACATTAATTTAAATTAATTAATTATACAAAAAATTGTTTGAAATTAAGACTTCCAGAGTTTTTGAACGAAAGTCCTGAATTACTGTTATTTAAGGTCATTTAATGAATTTTAATGATTTTCAATGCCCCACAGAAACCCTGCCTTTGTTGGAAAAGTAAATACATAATTGTAATTATGTTTGCTTATGTTATAACACTTTTCAGTAACAATATGAAATATTGTTACTGAAAAGTGTTATAACATAA
>NW_015631712.1:317272-319621 GCF_001515625.1 Sinocyclocheilus rhinocerous
ATCCAAACGTACACGCTTCCGCCAATCCCCGCCTTGAAGCAATGATTGACGGAGGGTGGGCGTGGTCAGCTCGGAATGCATTTTCAAATTGAATTTTGCTACAAATATCCCACGGCGTCATGATGAAAATGCAATCCTAAGTGTTCTAACTGTTAGTCTAAATGCATTTAGGACAAATAGCATTTAAATGATCATTATGCTACCATTTCTGCTTGGACATGTTACACTTATCAAATCAATTTGTGTTATACATTTTCATTTTCATTTCGCAACTTATAAAGCGTTCAAATGTGCATGCAATTTACATATTAAGACTACTGTTGGAAATGGCAAATGTAAATTATATAATTTAATTTTCATTTTACTTTTGCACCAAACTTTGCACGTATGGGTAATGGAAAATGTAAATTTAAATACAGAAATACAATGCCATTTTGAATATTGCGTTGCCATTTTGAATACTGCATTGCCACTTTGCATATTGCATTTTAAATTGAATTTCGCTACCTATATGCTTCCATACTATAAGGGGAGGCAGGCAGAAATTTAATGTGCAAGTCAAAACATCACATACATCACATTGAGTCTCAGGCATATGGTTGTACCTTAAGATCCCTGAGCAGCACGATGGCTGCAGAATTAAATATTGATTTACAAAGGCAAAGAGTGTAGACTTGTTCATGTATTTTGCTCAGGAACAAAACAAGCCTCACATTCTAAACTCCCTGAGGACAAGTAACAACTGGAAACTTCCAATGTCCCTTTATAAGCATCTGATTCTCTCACAAAAGTTATATGGAAGATGTCTGTTTGTAACTTACTTTACTTACACTGGCATTGCCCCATGCATACATAATTATACACTAAATTATTCCTTTCCATTGAAACCAGGCACTGAAAGGCAGTCCACAGGCATACTTCACACCTTTTCACTTTGAACTAAATGACTGATTAAAGTGCCCACCTGCTATTCTTTAGCCCCCAACCCACCCCTCAGTCCCAAAAAAAACACCATTCACCTCAGAATGAAGGTGCCTCAAATTAATGATTAGACTACGTTTGTCCCACATGCTTTGGTAATTAGAGGCAAAGTGCTTATTAAATGTTTAAAAGGCTGTTAAGAATCAGGTGCAGTTGTTTCACAAGTTGCCTCTCAACATGGAAGCCAAGTGTATATTGTATAATATTTATGATTACATACCATTTTATTTAACATTTTTATATATTTTTTTCAAGGTAAAAAATTTGGTGGTGATGTTGCTGCTGCTGCTGATGATTAATATAGTAGTAGTAGTAGTAGTTGTTGTTGTTGTTGTAGTAGTGTATTCTTACAAATATAACAAAGTATGAATCCATAATGCATACGTTTTTTGAAAGGGCCACACTGTATGACACTTTACATGTCATAACATGAGATAAAAGGGGCTTGTGCACATTTAGCATCAGACAGTGTGATTTTTCAGTAATCTATGGAAGCCTGTTTCTGGCACTAAATATAAGGTAATTGCAACTTTTCTCCACCTTGGAATTATAAGGTTCTATCTGCATTCTGAGCAGTTTTGAGATATTGAGCTTCATAGTTTCTGTATTCCATATAGCAAACATTTTTTTTCTCTTTCACCTCCCTTCATAACTGGAGGAGATTTGCAGAAATTGTGTTGCATATTCCTCCTCTATCTTAAGAAAGGCCATATTGATTGTGGCACTTGGGAAATTTCAGCTTGCTCCATCTGAAAAGCTTTGGTAGGCCTTTCTAAGCTCCTCTAAATAATTTGGCTGTCTTCATTATTGCTGCTTTTTGTGTCCCATTGGGGGCTAAAAATCAATCAGGAGCTGTAGAAGTCTGCTTATTATCAGTCAATACTCTGCCTTATAGCACCACTTTCTTAGCTTGATCTCAACGAAGATAATTTAATAGCTACAGCACGAGGGAGAGAAAAAGAAACAGATTCTTGAAAAGGAATTATATTGAACTTTTTAGATTTTTGGCCCCGTTAGCCCCTACTGGTATCTGTGGTAACACTTTACAATAGGGAACACATATTCACTATTAATTCAGCGTTTTTCCTCAATAAACTCCTAATTTGCTGCTTATTAATAGTTAGTCTGTATTCCATATAGCAAACATTTTTTTTCTCTTTCACCTCCCTTCATAACTGGAGGAGATTTGCAGAAATTGTGTTGCATATGTTTTCCCAACACTTTATTATGGAAGCTTTATTTTACGCCTCAAGTGGCAAGGGAATTTATAGTAATGTTAATATTAATTAGCCAGTCCCCAAACTCATTCTCTCAAATGGCTTGAGTATGCAGAGTATACACAGTTATATGGACTGAACACCCCTGTAT
>NW_015631712.1:319943-325837 GCF_001515625.1 Sinocyclocheilus rhinocerous
CTATTTATCTTCTTAAGTGAAGTGACATGTGGCCAAGTATGGTGACCCATACTTGGAATTAGTGCTCTGCATTTAACCCATCCAAAGTGCACACACACAGCAGTGAACACACACACACACCGTGAACACACACCCGGAGCAGTGGGCAGCCATTTAGGCTGCGGCGCCCGGGGAGCAGTTGGGGGTTCGGTGCCTTGCTCAAGGGCACCTCAGTCGTGGTATTGAAGGTGGGAGAGAGCGCTGTACATGCACTCCCCCCACCTACAATCCCTGCCGGTACGATACTCGAACCCGCAACCTTTGGGTTACGAGTCCGACTCTCTAACCATTAGGCCACAACTTCCCCATATATATATATATATATATATGTCCTCCTCTATCTTAAGAAAGGCCATATTGATTGTGGCACTTGGGAAATTTCAGCTTGCTCCATCTGAAAAGCTTTGGTAGGCCTTTCTAAGCTCCTCTAAATAATTTGGCTGTCTTCATTATTGCTGCTTTTTGTGTCCCATTGGGGGCTAAAAATCAATCAGGAGCTGTAGAAGTCTGCTTATTATCAGTCAATACTCTGCCTTATAGCACCACTTTCTTAGCTTGATCTCAACGAAGATAATTTAATAGCTACAGCACGAGGGAGAGAAAAAGAAACAGATTCTTGAAAAGGAATTATATTGAACTTTTTAGATTTTTGGCCCCGTTAGCCCCTACTGGTATCTGTGGTAACACTTTACAATAGGGAACACATATTCACTATTAATTCAGCGTTTTTCCTCAATAAACTCCTAATTTGCTGCTTATTAATAGTTAGTATGGTAGTTGTTAAGTTTAGGTATGGGGTGGATTAAGGGATCACAAATATGATCATGCACAATAAGGAATCAATATTTGCTTTATAAGTACTAATAAACAGTCAATATGCTAGTAAAATGCATGCTAATAAGCAGCTAGTTAATAGTGAGAATTGGTCCTTAAAATAAAGTGCTACCATAGCTGTCGTAACTACATTAACTGCAATAGCCGTGTAACAAGTAGCACTAATATTTCGTTATATTATAGTAGGCTATTTGTTTTACCAGTTAATGTCTGCCAGGTATTAGGGCTGTCAAATTGGCTGAAAAACTAAATTCAAATTTTGTACTTAAATATTATCAAAATTCGAATTATATTCGAATTTAAAATGCATAATTTCAGTTAGGGTGAAGAAAAGCTTTTGGCTTCTCTTCTGAGGCCACAAGAGGGTGCATCGAGCAAAATAATACTAATGCACATTTATTCAAAGCATAAAATAACTTAAACTTGCATTCATTTTACATGGCTTTCTAAACATGCGGCTCCTTTGTGCGACATGGGAGTGCAACGGTGATAGATGTCCCTCTAGAAAATGCGCAAAATATGTGTTCTGTGTGAACGGCTTGGTTTCAGTTTTGATGTAAACAAGATCTTCTCCGCATTGATGCTCTCTTTTTCCGCAATATTTTTAATGAACAACGCAGCAGCGCCACATCTAGTGGCTTCAACTGGATAGTATTATACAGACTAATTTGTCCACATTGCTCCAACTTTTTCTTTTTCAACAAAGTCATATAAACTAATATTTGTTTTGTCTAAAATATACAGGTATTTAGTATGACCGCTTCCATAGCGCCATGAGGTTTGATGTAGGCAGCAGGTTTCACTTTGTTTCATGTGAGACTGTAAACGTATCTTAACGCTAGTCAAACTGTTCTTTTACATTATATCCAAAGCAGAAAGTGATGAAGAAAAAAAATACATGTTACTTTTGCTGACCCAGAATCATCGCTTCTTTCATCTCACAAGCCCTGGGGTTTCAGTGTGGCAGAACTCTGGGGAAAAAAATTGACATTTGGGTCAGATCCAATGACTCACACTTTTCCCTCTGTCTCTCTTCTATCTCTACCTTCCCCAAACCTCATTTCAGGTCTTCTCCCCCATCTTGCTTTTCAAAATCAAACCTCACACTGGAGGTTTCTGCCATGAACTTCCTCACTGGGGATACTGTTACCTGCATGAATGAGCAGCTTCTACGTTTTTGTGCTGCAGCACCACACTGGAAAATGGGTGTTTTACAAAACAGTAAAATTGCATTTCAGGGTGATCACTTATCCAAATATATGAAAATGTACAAGTACTTAAATTACATGTTACACACAAATATGTCCATTAGTATTCATCCATGTTGGCATTTATCCCCACTGCCTCCTAAAGCAGATGTTCTTTGTTTAGTGTTTTAAACAGTGACATTTTGCCAAAAAAAAAGCATTTATTGTAATGTCACATACAACTCCAACTTTCCTAGTTTTAATGGGGAGCATCTTTTTGAATCAAGATAAATAAAGTGATAATTTTTTCAGTTAGATAATTATTATCTGACCAGACTCACAAATTGTACCCCAGTGGGTATATGATTATTTTCTGTTTGATAACTGAATTATATTAATTTGCAGCATGATGCCTAATTGGTCTTTATGCGATCATGTGGCATTTATCACAGAAATTAAACTGAATTTTATTTTAACTCTTCATCTAAACAAGTGATTATCAGTGGCATCGTGTCTCAGATTGTATTGCATTGGACTACACATGTACCAAGCATTTTACTGTAAAAAAGTCATTGAAATCAAATGTTTACATTTAATAGAATTTACACAAACTGCATAGGTCCATCTACTGTATATAAAAAATTATTAAAGGAATAGTTCACTCAAAAATAATCATCCTCAGGGCATACAAGATATAGATGAGTTTATTTTTTCATAACCGATTTGGATAAATTTAGCATGACTTCACTTGCTCACCAATGGATCCTCTGCAGTGAGTGGGTGCTGTCAGAATGAGAGTCCGAACAGTTGATAAAAACCTCACAGTAATCCACAAGTAAACTCCAGTCCATCAGTTAACATCTTGTGAAGTGAAACGCTATGTGTTTGTAATAAACAAGTCCTTCAAGATAGCTTCAAACACATATTTTGTCCATAACATTGCCTTCTACAGTCAACTCTGAATCAGGAGAGAAATATGCACAGATCAGTTTTTGTTGTGATATCTGTTTGGCGAGATTGCTACTGAGTGAGCCGCACTCCTAGGTGGGGGGAGTTCCCAATAAAGTTCAGTTACATACCTGCTACACTGGTAATTAGTGGCTCCGCATACACAGCAACACAACATGATGTCAGAAGTATCTAGAACTGTATCCAACAACTCCAAGTAAAACCGTAGTTTATTCTGGTTCCAACCGGAAAAAAAGCAAAGCCAGCAAGTGGATCACCATGTGCTTCCCCTCAGCATCGTAAGTTACGAGCAAGGGAGGGGTGCGGTTGCCAGGCGACTGTGGTGCTTGCAGTTAAACCTCCGCACGGGCCTCAGATCTAGGCCCTAGCCTGGCCCTGACCCGAGATGCTCAGGCGCTAGCCTGGACCTTGTCCGACAGCTTATCAGAATACTTGGCCCGAGTCCGACTGGAGCCTTTGACTGTCAACTGTTGGAGCCATTAAAATAGTTCAGTTTTGTTTTTAATGGCAAAGTGGTTATATTTATTTTAGTTTCTTTATTAAGGTATTTTATAAAAAAAAAAATTTGGAGCATTTTTTTGTTTGTTAAACACAAGTTTTTGTTTTTAGAGCGATGACCAAGCAGCCAGCGGCAGACAGTGAGTTGATCAGTTTAGTCTTCTCAAATCAACACTTGACTCGCCTACAATAAAATCCATAGATATAAAACACTTCAAGTATATCACAATGTTAGTTTAAATGTTTAACGCAAATAAATATGTGCTTTCAGGTGCATATCCAAGTGTTTGTGGGGAGTGTGGAAGCTAAAGCACGCTTAATGCATGGAGGTGTGGGTACGAATCAATTTGCATCCTGAGATACCAATATCAGACAAAGGGCCACAGTACAGCAGTGCCGGCTTCCAGGAGTTTTCGAGAGAGTATGATTTCACGCACATAACAAGCAGCCTATGGCACCCTCAAGGGAACGGTGAGGCCGAAAGAGCGGTACAAACGGTCAAAAAGCTCTTGGTGAAAACATCAGATCCATCCAAAGGCCTGCATGCATATCGCTCTACGCCACTTGCAAACAGCTACAGTCCAGCTGAATTGTCGATGGGCAGAAGGCTGAGAACAGGCCTACCAGTACTCCCATCCCTTCTCACACCAAAACTCCCAGATGCAGAATTTGAATAAAAGTTTTGTTTTACATGCTGCTAACAGGACCAACGGCCACATACCCTTTACATGCAGCAACGTTTCAGGAATGACATATATCCCACATCCCTCATGTAAATGTGGGATTCACTTTCAAAATAGCTTGTATGCATCAGGGTGAGTTGCTTAGCCTATATCCACTGCCTCGATGGCAGGCAAGTATTTAAATTTAGTTGAAAAATCGCTCCTCTTCATAACATTAGGATCACGTCCAACATATGTTGTGATTTTCTGTTTATACCTTTCTCTTGTAATAGTGTCTAAACCAGTACAGTATGGATTTTCCTCCATCTCATCTATTCTGCTTTTCACTTCCTGTCCTCCATTTGAATTTTGCACGTCATCAGAATCACGTGATTGCAAACAAGCTATGGAAAAAAAAAATGTTGAAAAAAAGGGAAAAGTATGTTCATGTAAAGATGGAGAAAAGATTATAAAGTTAGTGAAGCAAAAGTTATCTTCTATATTAGAAAAGCATGTCATGTAAAGACTTTATTATGGTTAATATGGGAATTAATATGGTTACAATATGTTTAATTAGATGCATTGCCTTTAACATCAACAGCAATAGATGCAGTATAGAAAGCATGTTCTCCTTTGAATAGGCCTAATAAGCCAATTAATTTGTTATGCTAACTATGAATGATTATATGGTTAGTTGCATTTTACCATTTGCGTTTAATAGTTTCAGATATTATCAGAATACACTGTAACCCAATTTTAGGAAACGACTCAAGAGTTGAGCACCATTGGATTAAGCAATATGTAATGTAGCATAATGACCTTCATCTCTGTCTCTTCTCCTCATCATGAAATTTTGCTTAACGTCCTGTCTCATTATGCTCAAAAATCGAAGCTACGTGAAAATAATAAACACTTTTCTGTTCTCTTATTACACTCTAATGGAATACAAAGCTGCGCAACAAAGGCACTCCTTTCTTCCCTTCACTACAATGTTAATGATCATATTCTTTCATTATTAGCTGTTTAAATCATGCAGCTTCACATTTTTCCAATCAGCATTCTTTATTCAAAAACAAGTTCCCTTTGAGCAAAGTGCAGAGAAAACTCTTCAAAATCATCTTGTGAGGTATGACGTTTTCACTATTGTTGGAAACTCTTTAAACCGCTGTTTAAAAATGTTTTATTCATAATACTTTAATCAAAAACTCTGTCTTTTATTGCTTTTGTTTGGTTACATTTTGGCTTTGGCCTACACTTTTCAAAGTTTTTGTGTAAAAATTAAAGTTTTTAAAAGTGATTTTATTTCTGTACCAAAGATGCATGAGCAGAACTGCAAAAATAGCAGGGTATCAATCTGTAACGAATTAGTCCACTGAAGGCGAGCGTAGTGAAGAACCCAAGTGCAGTTTATTTACAGTGTGACCCAAACAATAATCCGAGACTTGACATGAACACACTTGACGAGGCATGAACAGACTTGACTTGACATGAACAGACTTGACGTGGCATGAACAGACTAGACTCACCGACAGCGGGTTACAACATCAATACACGACAGAGACAATGGCAACATGATGGCTACTTATAGCAAACAAGAGGGTCACATGACAATAACAAACCAATGGGAAACAAGACACATGACCTAGACAACCAATCAGAACATGACACAAACAACAGAGCAACCAATGGCATGAAGACAAGAGGG
>NW_015631712.1:326399-327140 GCF_001515625.1 Sinocyclocheilus rhinocerous
CACCTCTGGAGGTTCTGCAGCGGATTCAGGCACAGGAAAGGCCCTTGGAACAGACTCGTCGACAGGAGAGGCCTCAGGAGCAGATCCGTGGACAGGAGAGGCCTCAGGAGTACAGTGTGCAGCCCACACGCTCAAAATGGCGACCGCCATTACAGGACACAAACACTTTTCCTGTCTTCCATTGTTTGGAAAAAAAACACATCCCCGCCTCAATTACACACTTCAGCTTATATTAATAAATGTCTAAGAAATGTGAATGTCTATTTGAAAAGTGCTTAGCACAAAAAATAAAAAATAAATAAATATAATTAAAAAAAATAATTAAAAAAAATATTATTTTGAAGAAAAAGGTGTTAAAAGGTGTAAAAAAATAATAAAACGCTTCTGAGGTGTTGTTGCAAACTTAAAAAAAAAATAATACATTTAATACATCTCTATTTCTATATTTAGTTTTTAAGTTGTCAAATAGTATGAAGGGCATTTTAAAATATTTTGTTGTATGTTGTGTGAAAGAAGGGAGCATCCAAAGTGTCACTGATTATGTATGAACTAAAATAAACATGAACTGCATGTTCTACTGGATTAGCATGTCTATCTATTCTGTGTTTCTCATTTGCTTGGCATGGGGATGACTGAAGGCATCTAACAACTGTAAGATAGCCAAACATCAAAACAAAGCCAAATAATACAGACACTGAATAGACTTAAAAGTCAGCTGGTAGAAACATGGGGGGGGGGGGA
>NW_015631712.1:327186-335427 GCF_001515625.1 Sinocyclocheilus rhinocerous
AACAAAAATGTGAGGGGTGTACTCACTTCTGTGAGATACTGTATATATATATATATAATAGATTATTACAGAACCACACAAATCAGTATCATCTTTATCAGAGACTTTGTTCAGAAAGATGATTGTGGTTTTCGCTCATGTAAGCGCAGTGGCTGATGCGCATATGTAATTGCAGGCAGCTGTAGTGTGTCGCCCTGACAGCCCTATGTAATTATACAAAAATGACAAATCATCTCAACAAGAGGATTTCTGCACTCAGCAAAATGGTATGCTTTGCAACAGTAAATGCCCATGTGTCATTTTTTTAATGCAGTAAGCATATATTACATGATAATTTGTAGTGAATATAATGTGTGAGTACTTTTAGGGGGGGAAATGGTTAGGTGCTTGGATATGGGATTTAAACAATACCATGTCAAAAATGTAGTACATAAACTGAAAAGTAAATTTGTGTCACAGGTGGAGCTTTCTATTATTACATTTTTATTATTAAAAGTCTTGCAGTATTGTGAATTTAAATGAACAGATTTGGCTCTTCACTAACTGTTTGAAATAGGGTTATTCATATTTTACTATGTATTTAATTTGTTTAAACAGACATACATAAATATATTATAAACTGCAAACTGTGACAGTAAATAACTCTATCTGCATATCTGTGGATTCAATCATGACTCAATATTTTAATGCTTTTCAGCATAAGAGGCGATGCCACACATTTTATTAAAACCTATGACTAATGCCATTTTAGTATTATTTAATAAAATCATACCTGAGATGAGGCTGTTCATGTACTGCGAACACAGTTGAATTTGATTATTTTTTTCTGTGGCGAATATCTTATTGTATCCCTGTGCTACACCCGCTCCAATATAGAAGCTGATCCAATCTTGGATTACCGTTTTGTCCTGCACACCAGTACATTCTATAGTGAACATCAACATTGTATTCCTCAAGAGGGGGTGTGTGCAACAGACAGTATTTGAATTTTAGCAGATTACAAAGGTGGCAGTTGCAGAAATCAGTGTTTGTTGCAATAAACCAGAACAAGGCACAAAGAATGAACAACACCGAAATAAGCCTCAAACAAATGGCTTTAGTGTCTTGCTATTTGGGTTGCTAAAGTATTCTTTGTGGTGTCTAGGGTGCTGGTAGTTCTCATGGTGTTTGAGAAAAGGTTGCTTACTGGTCTAAAGAGCCAATTATCTCTTACAATGTAATTATATTAGATTTTGCCCATTTGATCATGCACCAGGCAAAAATTGTACATCCAAAAAATTAAGAAAAGTAATAGCACAAACATAATAGCAAGGATCACTATTGAATTTCTCCTATTGCTGCTACTAAATCACATGCAAGAGATACTGGTACTAACATTCATCTTTTTGTATGGTACACACTTGCAGTTTTTCTCAATTGACTATATGCATGGTTACTTCCTGGTTTTAGGTAAGCCAGCTCAGTCATTTCCAGTCAACTGTCAAAATCAGTGGTGCTATAAGAGGATTGCCCTGTGCTCGGTTTCTCTACATAATCCATTCACAATTTGAAGAAAAGTTTTGTTTGTCTAAGAGGACCAAACGTCCAAGTATACTGTTTCAGGAATGGCAAATGCGAGTGTAAGTGAATCCGCTAAATTGTGCCGCGAGTCATTGCTATGATTGACAGTCTGACATGCCGATGTCAAAAACAGAGCTGTGCATTCAGTAATTCAGACTAAATTCAGAGTAACAAAACAACAGCAGCAACAAGTGTGTGCTGGCTGAATAGATTGAGCAGCTTATACAGTTAAAGATAAAACTTTCAAAATGTAGTTTTTTTATTAAATCTAAAAATATTTCAAAATATTTAATGCACTATTTAATTGTTATACCATTAATAATTAATTAATTTAATTTGTAGTTAACTAGTTAAGTATTTAAATAATTAACCCTTCTAGGTTGTTGGTGTAAGGGCTTATTTATTATTATTTTTTAAATGACATGAGACTTTGTGACTTTCTGCACTTGCTATACGTTATACTTAAGTACAGTAAAAGTACTGAAATTTGTTATAACCGTCATTTCAAATTATGATCAAATACTGCACAGGATGTATTACTAAACAGCTGTAGAGGTGAGAAATAATAAAGGTTTTAAAATATAAGTGTTTAAAAAATAAAAATGACTATGCAGGTAAGTTATAAATTATCAAGAATACAATTATGATGTTGTTTACGAGATAGCATCGCTAGCTAGCTAACGTTAGCATAAACAGTCACGATAGTGTTTAGTTGTCAGCATTTAAATGTACAATTATGTGTCTAGGTAGTCTCCTGGGATTACCAGGCTCGGCATATAAAATTATATGTTGTTAAATAACATGAAACTGTATGTTAATGCTGTTATCATTATTTACGGTGTTGCAATTATATATTTAAACAATTCAAATTAAATTAAATGTATGCAGTTTTGCTGATAAGGTAAACATCTTAAAGCTATTTTAGTGGAAACAGATAGGCCTATATTTATTGCAGTGTAAATACAATTGTCTGACACTGACAAAGTTTTAAAAAGGAAATGTGCAAATATTACCGTTTTCTTAAAGTTGTATCCTTCAAATACGGTGGCATTTTTCTTAATGTTGTGGAGATGCCTTCACACGACATCAATACCTCCGTGCAGCTGTGGTTGTACAGTAAGTTATTATCATTGGACCTATTCAAACCAGACAATGGATTCCATCAGTGTCTGCCATGATATCGAAGTGTGCATCATTGATCATTGTTCTGACTTCCCATAACATGAGATTTGCCATTTAATTTAAAGATGAATTATTGTGCACATAGCACTCCTCACTGTCATTAAAACATAGCATGCCACAGGAAAAGTGATCAAGCGCATCCTCTACAAATAGGCTATGTCTAAATTCATATAATTTTGGTTTAACTTCTGCGTAATGACTTTATGTAATTTCAGTGCTTCTCTCCATTAATGAGAGTGGAATATTTAATGTAAATGTGTATATCGATATAACTTTAATGCAACACCAGGGAACTGAGGAAAACACAGGGCTTATAAACACATGGAATGTAATCAGGGAGAACAGAAACAGGTGAGGAGTAATCAATCAAAACAGGTGAACAGAATAAATGATGATAAACTAAATAAGAACAGGAACTGAACCAAATAGGGGAAAACAGGAACTAAACAGAAACAAACATGTGACAGATATCGGCCCCCTCCGAAAGGCGCAACATAACATCAAGGGGGCCCCCTCCGAAAGGCGCAACCTCGCGCCACATAACATCAAGGGGTGGGAGGGTGGGTGCCTTGGAGGTCCCTCAGGACAGGCTTGGACCGGACGCCTCCAAGACGGTACCGGATCCGGGTCCCATGGTAGAGCGGGCAGCTCGGGGAGCTATGGCGGAGCAGACAGTTCAGGTTGCCATGGCAGAGCTGGTAGCTGGTAGATACAGGGACTGCCTTCCTCATCTTTGACCAATTACAAAAGCACAGCTGAAAGCTCTATAGTTTTGAAGTACGAAGAACAAGATTCTCTTTTAGCCCTTCAATGACCAGATATACTATTTTTGACAAAAGCAGCTGTACTTTAGAGCAGTGTAGCTTTTTTAGCATATTTTGAATCCTGATCACTGCATTAGAGATGCTGGTTTACTGTTGTCCTTAGTCTTCATAATTAGTAAACAGCAAGACTTCTTTGCTCAACCAGCTTTACAAGAAAGTCAATTAGCTTCACACAGTACTGTAAATTTGCTGAATATGAAGTATTAAAAATGGGGGAATAATGTATCTGTGGAGTATATAGTGAGAACTGAAGCTGCTTTGCTGTTCTTGCTGTGGAAAAACTTGCAGTGAAAGTCAAGGAGTGTAAAGTTGAGTTTGGTCCAGGTACGGGCAGGGTCCTGTAGTTATGGTGCATTCCCTGAGGTCCACGGCCTGAGGTGTTCATGCTTCTCATGGTGTCATGTCTTTGCTTCCCTCAGCATCACAGACCATTCAGCAGCCTGAAATCCTGGACCATCAATTGTGACACATTCTCCCACAAGAGTGCCTGACAGCTCAGTGTAGCTTTCTGGATCTGCAAAGACAATGTTGTGAATCCAAGGGGAAGAAACCAGTCTCCTGAGGAGATGCTTGATTGCCCTTTAACAGCAGTGTTGATGAGGCTCTAATAACCTAAGATATACCTCATCACACAACGCCTGCCCTGTTGTTACAGTGCCTCAACTCGTTTCTTTTGAGTCTTTGACTCAAGTCAGAATCCTGTGTCCTATCTCTGTCATGCCCACTTCAGTCAGGAGCCCACGTCCCAACTCTCTCACGCTTGGTCCAGTATGCAGCCTGTATCCCATCTCTCTCATACCTATACCAGGAGGGACCCTGCACACCACCTATATCTTGTCCAGTCAAGTAGAAACCGTGTGTCCCACGTGTCTCATGATCATTCTGACCGGGAGCCTGGCTAAAGGGTGGCGTTCAAAGAGATTGGGTGTTGCTGCATAGTTTTAAGGGAGTCTGTGGTTCCACTTTATGACTACTGCTCTATGACTACTTTAACTACTATGCAATTATATCAAAAAGAGTAATTGTTTGGTACAGTGTACTTATCATGTTTTTGTTGTATTGTAAAACACTTTTGTTGCTATTGAGGTGGGATATGGTTAAGGTTAGGGACAGGTATGGTGCTTTGGTTAGCTTTAGGGGTGGATAAAGGGGTAGGGGTAGGGTCAGCAGTGTAATTATTAAAGTAACTACAGAAATTAAGGACACACTTTACTTTAGGGACCAATTCTCACTATTAACTAACTATTAACTACAACTTTTGCCTCAATAAACTCCTAATTTGCTGCTTATTAATAGTTAGTAAGGTACTTGGTAAGTTTAGGAATGGGGTAGGATTAATACGCACTTTATAAGTACCAATAAACAATCAATATGATAGGAATAGGCATGATAATAAGCAACTAGTTAATAGTGAGAATTGGTCCCTAAAAACTTAAGTGTTACCAAAATTAATTACAGCTGTAATAACATGCAGGTATTTGTCAAACATAATTGCAATGCAAATACATGTATCTACACAATAGTACTTGATGGAACTTAATATAATGTGGGTCTGGTCGGTTGCTCCATGGCATCTGTTAAACAATGTACCACAGTGGCATACAACATGCAGGTTTGTTCATGCTGAGTACAGAGCAGCAACTGTCTGTTCTGTCTTAGAGATATCAATATTGAAATATCCTGCCCTGGATTTCACCTTCTTCTGAGATACAGGTGATGTCTAAAATCCAATGATTTCATAATACTTTAAACTTTGAAATGCTGAAATATTTCACATATATGAAATTGGGTCCACTATAAAGAATGAATATTATTAAAGCAATAGACAAATAATTGCTGCTGCTGAGTGATCAGCAATCTGTATGGTTTTTCATCTGTCCAAGTAGTTAATCATTTATGTAAAGCTGTATTGCTTGAAACGGCATTACTACCCCAGCTCATCAAGCCTGGGGGAAACCAGACTTTCATATAGACATCTCCTTATGCTCGTAATCTGCCTTTCTATAAAGCAACTGTTTATTCACACTGACACAACATCTCAGTGTGAGCTCTGCCAGACTCTGACACAAAGTACAGATGTTTGCCTGTGTCTTGCATATCCTCTAGCTTCTCTCTCTTTCACATACTCTCAATAAATAACTAGGCGCATTTCCATTACAGATTTGCGCAAAACTTTGGCGATATTTTATAAATGTAGATACAAAAGTATTGCGAAATGACGGCGTTTCCATTAACCAATGTTATGAGACTTAAACGTAACCTTTTGCCTCTCGCGATAAGTCATGGCAACGGATTTCGAGCGTAAAAACTTTTTTGCGATATATATGGGCGTTTTTGCGAAATTGACGAGTTTCCATTAGGCATATTTTAAATTCGCAATTTCAATTTGCGCAATTTGAAGGGTAATGGAAACGCGCCTACTTTCAATGCTCATGAAATTTCCGCTTTCTCTGGTACGTACTCATTCTCTGGCTCCTCCATTATGTGTGTCTATCACAGAGTGAACACAGAGCATTTTGTAACAACTCTCACAAAAGCACCTCACTCAGCTCCTGAGAATAACTTTAGCACAGTATTGTTTGAGGAAAAACATGTTCAGGGAAAATAAAAGGCAGTTTGAAGACTGCTAGGCGTCTGTGATTGATGATAACTGAAAAAAGTTTGAACATATAAGAGTGAACTTACAGTTATGAGCCATTAGAGGTGCCTTTTTTTGAGTTCACAAATCACAATGCTAATCATCAATTTAAGAACTACATCACTAACCTTAACATGAAAAATAAATCTCGCATCCACAAGTCTCCATGTTAGCAATATTAAACAAAGCTAAACGTAAGGCTACAGTGCAGTACAATGGGTCTTCTGATCAACATGTAAAACAACCAAAATAGATAAAAAAGGTCATATACTATAATGGTGGTCTTGCTAAGCAATTTTGTTAAAGGTAAGTATTTATGTTAACAGCAGTTCAGTCATTATAACTCTCAGGATAGATTGTAAAATCTTTATTAATTTAAATAGAATGTGTTTATGTTTGGTCTTGGCAGTCTAGATCTGCTACACTGCTGCTGCTGCTGCTGCTGCAGAGCAAGGAGACTTGCTACTGCTAAATGTTCGGATTATAAAATTAAAAGGAAACATGCTACTGCTGCTAGAGAGAGGAAGATAGCAGATCTAGGCAGGTGGTGCTAGGGAGGTGGTGGGTTAAGATGAATACACGCATAGCACACAGAAATAGCATTCATTGAATATGTCCTGATTATATAGGTAAATGGTAATGAGTAATTGAATGAACCAATTAGAACGCAAGTAGATTTTCAAGGCTGAACTATTCATTTACCCCAATAATAACACATCTGGGGCTGGAAGCACTAGCTGGACATACAAAAGTTGTGAGACAAGTATATTTGTTATCCTGTTCTTTAAAAGGGCCAGATACGTCGCATTGTCCAGCATGCTGTTCTTGTGCTTACATTCGCCATTCCTGCGACCATAAATTTAAGAAAAATTAGCACCTGCAATGCTTGGGACAGGGCTTTGTTTCTATCTATTACATGTTGCAGCTGTAGTTATTGTTTGTCAGTTAATTCAGTTGAGCCCTGGTCAAACAAAATCTTTTGAAAAGTTTTCTGTTTCCATATAAAGGCCTATCTACAGTACAGCACATGTGTCAATGGAAACTCCTGGAAAGCCCCTCTCCTGCAGAGTTTATCTTCAACCAGCTCTAACACACCTGTCTAGAAATAGCACTCCTAAAGACCTTGATTGCTTGGATCACGTGTGTTTAATTAGGGTTGGAGTAAAATTCTGCAGGACAATGGCCCTCTAGGAGCTGAGTTTGATTGACCCAATTGGTGCGGTCTCTCCTTACTCTTTCATACCCAAGGATCTACTGATTGTGTTGACTTTATATTTGATGCACCACTGTATAGACACTGTAATGCCTGGATAAATCAGACACAATTATTTGTTATATTTAACCATGGCAACCAGGTCACCTCAGACAGACCAGATAAACTTTACAACCTAATGGCATGTCTAGAGATGATCCCGCTTACTTAATGGATGGATGGAGTTAATGCCAGGATGACGGGCCTTCTAGTCCCTTCGAGCGCCGTGGGCAAAGAGAAGGATGAAGCCGCTGAAAGAAGCCACAGCCCCTCGCGCCCCGGACTGGAGAGGGACACAGCCAGACTGCGCCTCTTACCTGGACCCTTCCTTCCCGAACACTGTCCCACATTCACAAACTCCGCAGCATGACGATGACACCATATCCCCTGTTTATTTCGAACACTCTTTCCCTTTGGACACTTTATTCCCTGTTTTGGACATTTTTATGTTATTTTCTGTTAATAAAAGCCTCTCCGAGGCCTGACGCCAAACCCACTGTGTCTGTTGTTTGCTCCTCCCGCCACACCATGCAACATATTAGTGTTCTAGGAATCTTTAAAGGAGTCATATGACATTGCTAAAAAAGAACATTATTTTGTGTAATGAAATGTGTTTATGCGGTTTAAGGTTCAAAAAACACATTATTGTCCACATACTGTACATTATTGTTTCTCCTCTATGCCCCGCCTTTCTGAAACGCGTCGATTTTTACAACGCTCATCGTTCTGAAAAGCGAGGTGTGCTCTGATTGGCCAGCTATCCAGTGCGTTGTGATTGGCCAAAT
>NW_015631712.1:335584-346029 GCF_001515625.1 Sinocyclocheilus rhinocerous
GTCGTGTCCGGCCGGAGCGACGAGACAAAACATTAAAACCCATTATAAACGAGGCATTTGTTGCATCCAGTGGGGACATAATTACTGATTATAATGACTTATACTGTCTTTTTACGCGTTACGTTGCATAGCGCAGTGTAAACATAAAACCATGCCTGCATTTGTGATCGGAGAAATTTGGGCGGTGTTATGCAAATCTTCCCACACAGTGACGTAGACATGTGGGGGCGTGTTTAAACGAGGCGTTTTAGGAGGGCGTGGACTAGTCTTAACTTTTATAAAGAATATATATTTGGGTTTGAGACTTTAGTCTTTGCAATTTTTGGGGATCTTATATATTCACGAACAGCTTGTAACACTCCAAAGAGAAAGGCAAACTTGAAATCGTATCATATGACCCGTTTAATAGTTTTGGCATCAACACCTAATCCAGTTACATATTCAAAATACCATGTTTGAAGACAAAGAGTCGTAAACGTCCCCTCCGAAAGTTTAACTCTTGTATGGTGTTCGGGTCTGTGGGACCCGTTTTCATTTTTTATCAAAAGAAAAATGATATGATTAATTATTTTTTTCAAACTCATAAATGTGATCTAACAAAGGTAAAGGGCAAATATTAACCATTATGTAAATATAACCAAATATTAACCATTCCCCACCATTATGGGGAAGTCGTGGCCTAATGGTTAGAGAGTCGGACTCGTTACCCAAAGGTTGCGAGTTCGAGTCTCGTACCGGCAGGGATTGTAGGTGGGGGGAGTGAATGTACAGCGCTCTCTCCCACCTTCAATACCACGACTGAGGTGCCCTTGAGCAAGGCACCGAACCCCCAACTGCTCCCCGGGCGCCGCAGCATAAATGGCTGCCCACTGCTCCGGGTGTGTGTTCACGGTGTGTGTGTGTTCACTGCTGTGTGTGTGCACTTTGGATGGGTTAAACGCAGAGCACTAATTCCTAGTATGGGTAACCATACTTGGCCACATGTCACGTCATTATATGCTGTTTATATTGCTTGTAATTGGGATAAAGTAAACATCTGTTGAGTATTTTTACATAAAATCTTTGATTGTGTTGAATTAAAAATCCAAAAATGCAGTGGGTCCACCAGACCCACGAACACTGGCTGAATAACAAAAATACGAACACCACACAAGGGTTAAGCTCACCATTGGGTCACTGACCCCCTGGAGGTGTGACCTCCATAGAATTTTGTCACGGGTCAGGGTGCCCTCTGGCTCCCTCTGCTGTCTGTGTGTCATGTCTTTTTCGGCGGCTTGTGATCGGTGCAATCAGCGCTGATCTGGCGGTGGGGCTGCGCTGGTCACTGGCTGCCTCTACCCCAGCTGTCGCTTATTACCCTTTCCTTGATATTCCTCTTCCGTCTAGTCCTTGCTGTGAGTAGATTGTTTTGTGTTCGATTTGTTTTGTGTCCTGGGTTCTGGTTGTTTTGTTCTCTGGTGTTACACTCACCTCTGTCTTCCCTGCTCCCAGGACGCATAGAGAGAAGGACTGCCTCTCTCTGCCTCACTCAACTCTCAGGTTGTTGGTCCTGTGCGAGCTCTGAGTCTTGGGCAATCTTCTACTACCTTGGTCCGCATCACACTGCCGACCGAAGTTGGATTACCCCCAGAGACTGGCTCGCTATTTTGGTTACAGTTTTGTTTGTTTTTGTTACCTTTGGAGAATAAACTTTCTTTGCATCTAATCCTCTGCCTTTGAGTCCTCTGTCCTCCTCGTCCCGTCACAGAATTTAAAAGGCCTCACATCAGTCTCTTCGCTCTTCTCTCTTCTTCTGCGTTTTTTTCTTCTTGCCTCTCGGACATCCAATCTGGCTGCGACCTTCCCTGCGCCGGCAGGACCAGCCATGTTGCAGCCAGCCAAGTTGCAACTTTCCACCTAAGAGACCACCACTGACTTAGAGTAACATCTTTGGAGTTCATCACTCTTGGAACCTGGAAGAATGTGATCGCAATTCCAACACCACCAAACCTTCGAACATCAAGACTTTCATCTGAGACTGCATCCAGACGCTCGTTCAACAGCCAAGGCAATGCAAGTATCGAACATTTAACTAAACGAAACACAGGTTTAGTATAAGCTGTAGACCCTGTTGTAAAATGGCACTGATGGTTTCTGCTCAGGTGGTTAACGGACTCATTTTCCATAGCTGCATTCTCTGGTTTCTCTAACGGTTTCATTCATCCACTTTAATCCCCCTGTATGTGTGTGTGTGCGTATGTTTGTTAGACTAGTTTGTGTTAGTGTTTAGTTAATACAACTTTTGTGCACAGATTACATGAGTTTCTGATTCTGTCACTGCTTGTGGATAATGTAAATAAAATAATAATAATAAAAAAATACAATAATAGGACCCTTTATATAGTTTAAGTGGCTATAACAACTATGTGCTTACATTTAAATTAATCATTTGGTACAATGCATTTATTGTGTACATATTTTTACATTGTACATATATTTTAAAAATACCTGCATGTAATTACATCTGTAATTAATTTCTGTAATTACATTTATAATTACGCTGTTGGCCCATCCCTTACACTTTAACCCACCCTTAACATTGATCAGTGCACATACACAGAGCAGATTAAATATGGTAAACATTAATAAATTACATTTCAAAATATATTCAAAAAGAAAACAATTATTTTACACTGTAAAAGTAATAAGTTGACTTTACTTAGAAAAGCTGTGGAAACTGATTGCCTCAAAGTTTTTAAGCAAATTATGGTCATACTTTTTGACTTGATACTACTTACTACTACTTTGTAGACTTAACTTGTGTATTTGTAGAAGTTACCATACAACTTGAGTACAGGTAACTCAATTCCAAAAGTACAGCCAACTTACATATTTAAGTTGAGCTTTGTAAGCAAAACTCAAACAAAACAGTTCTTTTAACATGTCTGCTTGTTCATTTTACTAGAATAATGTGTGGAAACTGATTGCCTTAGAATTTTGAGTACAGCTTGCTTGAGAAATTTAAGTTGAGAATACAAAGACAACAAAATACAAATAATACACTTTTCTATCAATTCCTTTCTACGCAAGGCAAATGTAGAGTTCATGTTCTGGGCTATCAGTGCAGCATTAAGACGACGTTTCTTCATGTCTTCCACCATCTCTTTCCTTTTGGACTCCATGCTGGCTTCATCTTCACCATCAGGGAAGTTCGGTAGAAAATGTTTTTTGATGTTTCTCTGAGGCTGCTGTCCTCTTCTTTTCCCACCATTTATGGATACCTCCAAACATCCAGCTTGACGCAGTTTTGAACGGTAATTACGCATTTTCCATCTGAGGCTAGCATACCACCCATTCCACCCGTTAGATGATCCAGGCTGGGTAAGGCAGGGATGTTTTATTATCAAAGCAGCAGCAACAGCCTCTGAATTTTCCTTATCAGGGTAAGCTTTGTAACTGTATATTGTCTCTGAGAGTTTTTCGAGAATCTCATGCTTAAGCTCTCCTGACAATTGTAGATATGTTTGATCTCGCATGTACTGTAGATTTCCCTGACGCAATCTGTATTCAACGTCAACAGGAAAAGTAGGGATCTCGAAAGCTTCTGGCCATGCAGTCCGTAGACTATGACGTGAATGCTCATCAGAAGCCACAGACAGGACTTCAGTGTCAGCTGTGCTAGTGGTTGGTGTCGTCACAAGGGAGACAATCTTCAGTGTGGGCTTATCTGGCAAGTCAGCAATTTCGGTAAGATTCACAAGGGAATTGTTGAAGTCTGGATCCTCAAACTGAAGTGTGAACTTATACTGAAGTCCCAGCTTTTCTTCAAGTTGTTCCAACAGTGAGTCAACTGTCTGTGGTTTCACAGGAAGTACAATTTTTCTGATGTCGTTTTCACAAACTATAACTCTGAGTACGGTCCTTGTCTCCATATTTGGTCTCTCTACAAAGGTTAAAGAATTGAGTTAGTTTTCTTAAACAAGTACAACACACCAAAAAAAGTCAAATTTCATCATTCTAAACCCATCCTTTGAAAAAATATTATTCGAAAAGTTTCACTCATCCTTGTACTTTAAAAAGTACACAAAGGCTGACTTGTGCCATACAGTCCAAGCATTTAAGACACATGAATGGGTTTGTTGAGAAATCAACTTCAATATATAATCCATTTAACTGTATATAAATCTTGAACAGGATAGCATTTAACTGCTGCTCTCTCACACGTGCATGCAGAATGTGACAATTTAAAGAAAATAATGAATTACATTTCAGTTTGTTTCTCACCAAACCCATTGATCTAATATTTGAGCACTTGAAGTTGAATAAAATTATATGATGCTTTTGTGTCCTCCTGAAGCTTGAGAAGCAATGCCTGCTATCTTCTGACATAGTACAGAAAAGAGCAGTCAGAAATCTTCTCAAAAATAAGCTTTTTTGTCTTCCGAATAAGAATGAGAGTAAATAATGACAATTTGCAGAATTTCTGAAGTCCCTTTAAAACCTGAATTGTCATTCATTCAGCACATGATATAATGTTTGAGTGTCACATAGGTTCTGCCCCGAAGTGTATAGGCTGGCAAAGGAAATGGGTCATTCAGATCTGAGGGTTTGGTAATTGACAGTGATAGCACATGACTGCACAGTTCAAAAGAACGTAGGTGCTCAATGTACCAACATGTCAGATCTTTACACACAAACAGAACATCACTGTTGATGACAAGAATTTTGAAAATCTCTCTGAAATCAGGTAGGCCTGAACAAGTACCAACAGATACAACCATATCTGGATTATACTTGATTCCATCAATGCTCACAGATGATGCTGTGAGGACAGTGTTCTGAACTGCATTTGTTTGTCTCAGGAATTCCTGAATGTTCTCAGGGAAAGTTGAAATCAAAGTACCCATCACCTTCTTTGTCTGTATGGATGGCTTGAGAAAGGGGGGCGAGTCAATGATGTAAGCCAGCAGTCTTTGATGGTGAACAGCCAAAGTTTGTGGAACATTTTTGAAGTTTTTGGTGTCACGGATTACCTGCTTGAAGAATTTATGTTTTCCCTCAAATCGCATAGTCCACATATCTCTTAGTGGTCCATCAATTCGTATGAGCTGCGGATAGTGCTCAATGTAGTGGTGTTTAGGGCGCAATGTGAAATGAGGAAAGACTGTTAAAAGTAAATGTCTGTGTTCTGCGATCTTTGCGTCACGAAAATCAAGAGAATCCTCAGTGAACTTGAATGCCAATGCCATTTCTAAAATATCCTTCAGAAGCAACACAATTTCCCATGTTTGATCAGGGATATCAAGGCCAACCATGAGGGGCAGAAGTCTAATAAGCACCCAATTCTCATGGGCATTACCCCCAACGGTACCTTTTGAGGCAAATGTGCCTGGGATGATCTGAGGCTGATCAACTTTGTCTGAGAATTTGTAAGGAAACTGCTTGATAGCTTGATTCAGGGATTCAAGAGAGATTAATTTTCTTGAGACCAAATCATTAATGCACAAGGAAATTTCAATAGGGATGACACCCTCCATAAGGTCGTGCATTATGTCAGGTGGAAAACCACCAACTGTGTGAAAATGTTTCAACCTTTCACTTAAAAAACAGCCACTTTTCACACCATACTGCTTTACCAAACTCGCATCGTGTAACACTTCAGCCACTTGCCTGTCATGCTCCTGCTTGGTTCTCAGTTCGAATGCTCCCAACCGGACCTCCTTTTCCTGGATTTCACTCCTCTTTGCAAAGCAGAACCGACATGGGTGCTCAACAGTGAAACTCTCCTGTAGTCCTGCGAAAGAATGAGCACCTAGATTATCAGATGACACAAAAAACTTTGTCTGATAATTTGTAAGGAAACTGCTTGATAGCTTGATTCAGGCATTCAAGAGAGATTAATTTTCTTGAGACCTAATCATTAATGCACAATGACATTTCAATAGGGATGACACCCTCCATAAGGTCGTGCATTATGTCAGGTGGAAAACCACCAACTGTGTGAAAATGTTCCAACCTTTCACTTCATACTGTTTTACCAAACTCGCATCGTGTAACACTTCAGCCACTTGCCTGTCATGCTCCTGCTTGGTTCTCAGTTCAAATGCTCCCGACCGGACCTCCTTCTCCTGGATTTCACTCCTCTTTGCAAAGCAGAACCGACATGGGTGCTCAACAGTGAAACTCTCCTGTAGTCCTGTGAAAGAATGAGCACCTAGATTATCAGATGACACAAAAAGCACACTTCCTTTCACACAGTCTCCTAACTGTTCAATGTATACACCATGCTTTTCAAGAGTTTCAAGGTCCTGAACAAGTGGGCGCAAGATGTCTGTGTAACCATATTGTTTAACTGCACTAGCTCTGCATAAAATTGCTAGCTGAATTGACTGAAGTGATGAACGATCTTTTCTGGGGGTGCCAACGTGATTGGCAAGCTCAAAATCATCCACATAAAGACCCAGGACAATCCTGAAGGTATCAGTGTTGAAAAAGTTATTTTCTTGATAGTGAGTGCCATCTCTGTAAGTCTTGAATTCATTAACTGATCGATCATTGCAAAGGACCCTATTTAGAATGTCAGCTGTGTTTAGAATTTTCTGCAACATTTGCAGAACTGGCACATAAGAGACTGACTGTGAATCAAGCTTGTATTCAATTGGCATGACTACTGGAAATTCACTCTGAAAATATGATGCTCTTCTGCTTATTGTGGAAAGAAGCTTGCCATCATTGGTCATTGTCAAGATTGGGTTACTGTCTTTTACTGCATTCACTAATTTTCTCACTAATGAATCACAGCCACTCAGTCCATGTTCAAGGAGAATTTGCTGAATTGCATTATAAACACTCAGGCTCTGGCTTTGTGGCCCCAGGCTCTGAAGGAAGTACAATTTTATTTATTTGTTGAATTATTTCCTGCGCAGCCGAATCAGAAACATGCAAAATTGCCTGCATTTTCAGAAAGAGTGACGCTAAATTATGCTCCAATTGATGATGCAATACATCAAGGTTTTCATTCTCTATATCATTTTTTCCTCCAAGTGTTCATCTACAGGATCAGGGCTCAAAGGCTCTTCTTGCTGCACATTATCTACACTGTGAGTAGCGATGTGCAAGAGAATGTCAGATTTCAATTGCCTCCGATCAAATGCTCCATGCTCTCTACATTTATGGGAATTAAATGTGGAGTAGACATTGCTATCAAAATTGCAATTGTTGTATAGACAATGCACAGTTTCATGATTTTTGAGATGCTGCCGCAAATGAGAAAAAAAAATTGCCTCTGTGCAGGGCTCCTCAAAACTGCAAAGTGGGCAGTTAAATATCAAAGGGATGTTAGCACATGGACTGGGTTGGCTACCATGTGCCTGATGTGAATGATTTTTTTGTTAAGTGCACCCTTAGTGCATTAAATGATCACAGACAATCTGTGTACAGACATGGAATCGGACTGCTTCTAGTAAATCTTCCATGTTTTAATCTTCCATGTTTTAACAGCCGAGCCCTCCTTTCACAAGAAAACAAGCAGAACTTGCACTTCCACTGCATGAATTTAAATCCCCAAATTAAGAATACACAAAATAAAAAGATAAAATAAGGTAATAATTGCTTGTTAATGAAGCTATCTTAATTCATGCATCGTGTTGTTCATTTACATGTGATCGACACGTGTGCATCGAACGTTCAAGAAAGACTGTTCATTAAGTGTAGGCCGCACAGGATTTTACCAGTGTTGCCAACTGCTTTCAGTTGAAAGTAGCTAAAACTGGTAGCTAAATGTCACTAGATGACATCACAATGGCAAATTCACTGATCTATATAAAGATGAACGTTTATCAGTGGGCAAGATGAGAACTTAGATAAGGTTTGTCCAAGAAGTTGCTATATTTGTCCCTAAACTTTTGAAAAAAGTCTCAAAAGGGGCGGGGAAGTCGCTAAATCTAGCTACAAAGTAGCTAAATTGGCAACACTGCTTGCCTCAACACACCTGACTGGAAGTTTCTATGCCTAGTAAGAGCTTGATTAGCTGGTTCAGGTGTGTTTAATTAGGGTTGGAGCTAAACTCTTCAGGACACCGGCCCTCCAGGACCGAGTTTGGATAGCCATGTACTAATCAATTTACACTAATTAATTCTCTCTCTTAAATTCATTTAAATCCACTTATTGCAGTTTAGCTGAGGCTGTTTTTCTTGTATGGCTTTTTTGTTGTTACTATAACATTGATAGTATTATATCTATAATTTATATCTCTTTTCATAAAATGCTATTATCTTGTTGTTTCTGTACTCTAAATCTCCAGGAGAAGGGCCAAGCACACGCCTACTAGCATTTGCATAGGAAAATAACTGCTGAAGAGTCAAAAAAGACGTTAAAATTTGTATGATCTGAAAACATACTCCACTAATCACAAACAAACAATACATTTACACAAATACAGCTGACCTGAAAACTGACAAATAATCACATTTCTAATGATTTGTATCCAAACGCATCCTCAAAAACATGGCTTTGACCAAACATGTATTGATTATATCTAGTGCACAATTTAATGCAAGAACTGATGAATGTAAATGTGTACCTTGAACGCAAATGCATACATGCATAAAGTTAATTTTAGAAGTCAATTTTTAAAAAGAGAAAGGTTTTCTGAATAAAAAACATCTGTAAATGTTTCTACATAAAGTAGAATAAGTGTCCTAAGATGATCCACCATAACAATTTAAGGAGGAACCACAAAAAAACATACAATACACACTTTGCATATCTGACTGTGAAATTACCTTCTTAGCATAACAAACCCATTAAAAGAGCACAAGATTGGGAACTTGAGAAACATCCTGAAACCTCACTATCACTGAAGGTAGGCCAACATTTCATCAGTTCACTCTCAGCGCAGTTTAACAGGTCAGTGCTTTTTCATTCATGAGGGATGAACAGCTGATTACTAATTATGCTGTACTTTAACAAACGCAAGATTACACTTTCTCAACTGTATCACATCATGGTGTCAGTAATGGAAATTACATTAGCATATTTCTTCATTTTATGTATGTTTAAGTAATAATCTACTGTTATGATTTGCCTGTTGATATTGTAGACAGATTTGCCATTTTACTGTATTATGTGCTTATATTTTCGTAATTTGACTGCATAGCAAAGAGCACATATGTTGTGTAAAACTGAAAATATATATTATATAAATTTGAAAATAATATACAATTTTAACCTAAAAAATAATAATCAAGAGTTTTTTTTTATTTAATTTTTTTAAATGTTTTTCCAGTGACAAAACCACTGGCAAAGTGATGGACCAAATTTGGCTTCATCTGCTTTTTCTTTCAGGTAAAACAGCATGCAAAACATTAAAACACATCATTGAAATATGTAACAACATTACAAAAGAAATTAGAACAGATTTGCATATTCTTGCTGTATTACATACAACGATATTATGACAAAATGCAATAAAATTTGTAGGCAAGAGTGAGACAAGGAGAATTAGCCTAAGCTCAATGTAATCAAGTCAAAAATAATTCAGATTGTTCACTTACAATGGATAATTAACGCAAGGAGAGAACCAAAGAAATATTACTTATAAAAACAAGTTATGTTGCTATCAGCCGGTTATTATGAAGATTAATCGAGTAATAAACTCAAGTGAAGAATAATATAGCATGCTTTCATTTGAAAGAAAGTAAAATATTTTGAAAGAAAAATAAAAAGCTTTTAAAATAATACAACTAATGACTGGATCAAAACATTATATTATTGAAATACTTTGTCAAAATACATAATGTATAATGCATTTATGTTTTATGTCTTTTTCATTACTTGTGATGAAGTTTATAATAATACCAGCAGAGGACGTCAATGCACTGATAGTTGAAGAACAATATTAAAATCAAATCCTTATTTAATCCAAACTATATTTAAAAATTTAAATTAAATAGCTTCTCCAATATTTGACCAATGCTTTACGACAGAAACGCTACAGTGACTGAAATGTCTTTATCAAAACATGCAAAACCAAAGACAAACTCACTCGACAAGCTCTCGTTCAACAATGACCAAACAAACTATAGGTGTCAGAATAAAAACAAGGTGACTGGGACTATTACAGCCAGCCAACTGGAAACTTTCAGTAGGAAAAATACTAAAACCACTGTATTCTCTTGCCAGGACTCCTGTCATTAACTCTGTGTAAACCACAAGAGTATATTCTGTACAAACAGATAAAGACGTGGGAAAATGCACAGAGTTACTGCAGGACACACCATTATGATCTGGCCACCGTTCAGACTGATGAAGACTGGACAAGTCTGAAAGAAGCTGCAGATGAACAACAGTTTTATGGCTTTGCCTGGATCGGACTGTTCAATGACATCAAAACCTGGCGCTGGTCTTATAACGAGGAGAGTCTGGTGTTCGAGTCCTGGGGTCTTGTCCAGCCAGATAACTACGGT
>NW_015631712.1:346647-348732 GCF_001515625.1 Sinocyclocheilus rhinocerous
CAGTGTTGCCAACTGCTTTCAATTGAAAGTAGCTAAAACTGGTAGCTAAATGTCACTAGATGACATCACAATGGCAAATTCACTGATCTATATAAAGATGAACGTTTATCAGTGGGCAAGATGAGAACTTAGATAAGGTTTGTCCAAGAAGTTGCTATATTTGTCCCTAAACTTTTGAAAAAAAGTCTCAAAAGGGGCGGGGAAGTCACTAAATCTAGCTACAAAGTAGCTAAATTGGCAACACTGGTTTTTACATATCATTAATGATAATGAACAGAGATGTGAGGCGAGCGGATCCACTTGCAAGGCTTTATTCAATGACATGGTCAATACAGGCAAGAGTCAAAACACGAGTAAACCAGCAAGACAAGATTATGACTAGAACAGGATCAGAGTGAATGTTATATAGTGTGAGTTATTGGATGCAGGTGAGTGCGCAATCAGTGCAGTGGAGCATGGGAGATGTAGTCCAGAGTGATGTGTGACAGTCTATGTGGAGTGAGTGTCAATATGGTGAGAGAGCGACCTCTTGTGTCTGTGACACCGATTAAAATAGCTTACAAACTGTACATAAACCCAGTGTCCAGTAAAAATCGATGTTTGCAACCTAGCTAGAAAACCACTGGTCTCCTTCGACATAAAACTACTTATGTGTGCCTTTTTATGCCTTTTCCTCTTTCCTCACAATGAGCAAATTAAATTCTATTTAAGTTTTTATACGCAATACAATGACATAGAGGTTTATAAATAGTTCATCATGAGCATACCTACTTGTGCCGCCACATTCCGAATCCGAACAAGAGCTGAGGTTCTTCTTCTTCGTTGACGTCGTCTACACCGTGCGTATACCGTCACATTGCGCATGCGCGAGACGAAAATGCGTTTAAGAAATAGTATTAGAAAAGAAAAGAGTAAGGACAATAAAGAAATAGTTAAGAAAAGAGTATTAGAGTTGTTTTGTCCTATGCTGAAACTTAACAAAAGGCCAATAAATATATCAAGCTCTGTTAATACAAATATGATGGAATGTAAAGCAGCAACAGCTGATCGGCTTGCCAATAAGCTTAAATCTTAGTGGTTTCCCAGTTATTTTATAGCGCGAAGGGAAAAAAAAGATTCAGAACCTATAAATACATACATACACACGCACACACGGGTATATAGGGGTGAATTCAGGGTGATTGGGACACTTTTTGCCATTGAGATGAATTGGAAAAAGTGTCCCAATCAACATACACACATATATATATATATATGGCTATTATCAACTTAACAACCATTTCTAATTGTAGGGTATTTACTAAAAAAAAAAAAAATTCATTTTATTATTATTATTATTATTATTATTATTTTGCAAATTCTTTGCTCCAGACATTTGCAACAGTGTGAACATGCCTTTAGTACAACACACTCAACACTCTTAAGTACTATGTACTAAATTTGTTTAGTTTAACTATTGCATCCACCTAAAAGTTCGTACTACACAGTCTAATCAAGTTAAATCAACAAATTTTCCAAAATCAGTTACATTTACAAGCTTTTCTTAAGTAGATTCAACAATTACTTTTTACAGTGTAGCACTTTTTTAGCATTTTTAGCAAATTTGCATTTTCTTTCCTCACAATGAGCAAATTAAATTATATTTAAGTTTTTATATGCAATACAATGACATTGAGGTTTATAAATAGTTCATCATGAGCATACCTACCGCCACATTCCGAACAAGAGCTGAAGTTCTTATTCTTCGTTGACGTCGTCTCCACACCGTGCGTGTACCGTCACATTGCGCATGCGCGAGACGAAAATGCGTTTAAGAAATAGTATTAGAAAAGAAAAGAGTAAGGACAATAAAGAAATAGTTAAGAAAAGAGTATTAGAGTTGTTTTGTCCTATGCTGAAACTTAACAAAAGGCCAATAAATATATCAAGCCCTGTTAATACAAATATGATGGATTGTGAAGCAGCAGCAGCTGATCGGCTTGCCAATAAGCTTAAATCTTAGTGGTTTCCCAGTTATTTTATAGCGCGAAGGAAAAAAAGATTCAGAACCCATAAATAAATGCATACACACGCACACAAGGGTGA
>NW_015631712.1:348752-387249 GCF_001515625.1 Sinocyclocheilus rhinocerous
TTATTATTATTATTATTATTTTGCAAATTCTTTGCTCCAGACATTTGCAACAGTGTGAACATGCCTTTAGTACAACACACTCAACACTTTTAAGTACAATGTACTAAATTTGTTTAGTTTAACTATTGCATCCACCTAAAAGTTCGCACTACACAGTCTAATCAAGTTAAATCAACAAATTTTCCAAAATCAGTTAAATTTACAAGCTTTTCTTAAGTAGATTCAGCAATTACTTTTTACAGAGTAAACTGATATAATGTTTTACACTATTACTGTTTTTACTGTATTTTTCATTAATTAAATGCAGCCTGAGTAATCCTGAGACTTTTTCCAAAATAATTTAAAAATCTTAATTACTCCAGACTTTTGGGCCGGCAATGAATACAGACAGAACAACATATCATGGTATATTAAAATTTGTAAACCACAACTGTTAGCTTAAGGAAATATTTCTACATGTTCTGGTCTTTTTTAAGCACAAAAGTATAGTTGTGCTTCATAAAATAACTAAAAGGAAACTGAGATTCAAAACCAAACGAAAATAAAGAAATAATGAAAATTTCAAAACTGTAATAACCTTGATAAGAACCTTGTTTAATATGCCTAAGGAACTGCAATCCTCTCTGACTGAACAGTAAAGAATTTCATGTGCATTTGCTGAGATATATCCAGGAACAGACTGCTGCATTTGTTATTAACTGCAGTATATACTTAACAGGTAAGATTCAGCTCAGACGGCAGGCAGTAAAAGAAACATTAGACAGCGCTGAGTGTCTTTAAATGCAATAAAACCCCTGCAATGCTTCCATCACACCACATTACCACATGGACTCCAGGAAAAGCTTTATATGGTCAATTAGGAACATTCTAAAGTGGAATTGCAATTTCAAAAGAGATATGTCCAGTGTGACATAACCAGAACAATGACATGGATAATAATTCGTGATTTTTAAAATGTGACCATGAGAATGGCCATTAGAAAGCCTAGATGGGCGCTGTCTTGTGGGTAGATGTGCTTGCGTATATATTTAGACTTTATTATCGTCATCCTAAATCTCAACCAAGTCCTGACGTTAATTTTTGTATGACTCAAACATTGTCAAGCACTTACAAGAGAAATCCTTACCAGAGGATTTATTTGCTAAGCAGAGAGCTCTAATGTTACAGCCAGTGACTTTTATGTATTTCATTAAGAATTATTTTGATCTCTCCGAGCACAGTGCCATGTTCACATTAAATGGAATTATTTTTCGGTAACACTTTAGAATTGGGAACACTTATTCGATATTAACTACGACTTTTCCCGCAATAAATTTCTAATTTGCTGCTTATTAATAGTTAGTAAGGTAGTTGTTAAGTTTAGGTATTGGGTAGGATTAGCGATGTAGAATAAGGTCATGTAGAATAAGGCATTAATATATGCTTAATTACTAATAATAAATGGCTAATATTCTAGTAATATGCATGCTAATAAGCAACTAATTAAGAGACCCTAAAATAAAGTGTTACCTTTTTTTCTTGTTAAATGTGCTCTTTATTTTCTCTTCCTCAAATAATTTGTTGATACATGGTTTAGTCTTGGTTTAGCAGAAAAGGTTTTACATTAAACTGAAATCTAGTGATGTTTATATGTACCACATCAATGACTTACATAATAGAGATGGCTCAAACATTTGTGCTTAAAGTAATAATTCAACCCAAAATGAAAATGCCCTTCCAAATTGGTATGACCTTCTTTTTTCTGCTGAACACAAAACACAATAATTTGTTTCAAAACAACACTGGACCACATTGACTAATTGTATGGACAAATAAACACTGAGACATTTTTCAAAATATCTTCTTATGGGATAAAATAATAGTGGGTAAATGAGGAAAGATTTTTCATTTTTAGGCAACACAGTAACACATTACAGGTTCCATTAGTTAATGTAAGTTAATATATTAACTAACATGAACAAAAAATGAGCAATACATTTATTATAATATTTATTAGTCTTTGTTAATGTTAGTTAATGAAAATACAGTCATTCATTGTCAGTTCATGTTAATTCACAGTGTATTAACTAATGTGAACAAGCACAACTTTTGATTTTAATAATGCATTAGTACATGTTGAAATTAACATGAACTAAGATTAATAAATGCTCTAGAAGTATTGTCCATGCTCAGTTAATGTTAACTAAAGTAGTTACCTAATGTTAACTAATGAACCTTATTGTAAAGTGTTACCAGCAAACATTCAGCAGAAGAACATTCTTTCAGTAACAATCACTCAGCTCATAGTGGTCTAATGGTTAAAGAGTCTGACTTGTAACCCGAAGGTCGTGGGTTTGAGTCTCGGTACCGGCAGGGGTTGTATGTGGAGGGAGTGAATGTACAGCACTCTCTTCCACCCTCAATACCACAACTGAAGTGAGACCCTTGAGTAAGGCACCGAACCCCCAACTTCACCCCCGGGTGCTGAAATTCCGAGTATGGAAGCATACTTGGCTACATGTCACTTTCACTTTCTGCTAGATAAAGTATTGACGCAGCTATTATTACCTGTCAATGGGTGCTAATTTTCTTCTGGAGCCTATATGATAAACGACTTCTCATAATTATATTAGTGAATATCTCTAATATGTCTTGTAAAGTGTATGCTGAATCGACTATTGTGTGGTTAATTCTTTCAAACTCAGTGCCCGGATAAAATGAAATCTGTTAACACATTTTAAGTGCTTACCACAGATAGTCTTGTACTGCTGTATTACCCAGAGGAACGTTTATAGTAAGAGTCCTCAGGGAATATTGTCTGACTTTTGCGAAGACACTTTTCTTAATATGTTTTCTATTTCTTATTCAGCTGAGTCTCTCCCTGCTGTACAGCTCTAATTTCTTCCATCACCTTCTGTGGGTGGTAAAACAGTTGAACGGGAGCTTTCGGGAGAAGTCTACAATAAGGAGTTGATTCCATCTTGATCTATACTGTGACAAAATTAAGTTTTAGCTGAAATATCCATAATAGACAGCTATACTGGGTTATTATGAAGCAGACAATTGGCAAATATTCTAAATCTCTTGAAAAACAGAAATATTTAGTAGCATTTTGCATCTTGTAATTCTGATATTGCTGTCACCATGACTTCAAAAAGCATGTGTTTATTTGCCTTAGTATGTTGGCTCAGTTCTGACAGTTGTGCTATTTGTGTTAGACATGCCACAAACCACAAATAAACATGCATAAATGTGTTTTGCAGGTTCTTCATTTTAAATGGAAATAATGTGGGAAAAGTAGTTCATTATTAAAAATGTTACTTAAGAACATTAAAATAATTGTAATAAAACGCATAATTATTATTTATTTATATATTTATTATTTGTTTGGGCACTGTAATTATTGGACAAACTAATATAATATGATCAATAAAAGCATTTTTGCTTGCTTTTCACTCATATTGGCTCATATTAATTCTAGCTGTGTTTACATAATATGGAATAAAAATACTTAATGAAAAAATCAAACTGTGCCTTAAACTATAATGAATGAATAAGTTGGTCCAAAGTCCAGGATAGTCTCCCTAGAAACTGAATGAAATATTAATTATAATAATTATAATACATTTATATTACTTTTAATTTGGAGCACAGTATGAATACATAATATTTGTAAACCAAATGGTTCCTCAGACATTGAAATAAATACATTATTTATGATTTAAATAAATACATTATTTATGTTTAGAGATTGCATTCCTACTGAGTGACCTAAATGACAGATTTATACTATCAAGATGTTATTAATTCATGATATTTGAAAGAGAAATGTATATATCTATCTATCCATCCGTCCGTATATCCATCTATCTGTCTATCTGTCCATGCATCCAAACGGCAGTGATTTGCATCAAAGGGTGTTTCAAGATTTTTTTTTCATCTTCTTCTTCTTCTTTTAGTGCTTACTGTGTACTGAAAAGCAGATTTGTCTGAGTGTAAGTGTGTCAAGCTATTTACATCCACTAACATTCTGCCAGTGAAAGGAAATCAATGCACCATTTTCATCACTTTGCCTCCAGCCAACCTCTTACCACTGTCTGCTTACGGTGCAGTGACCCCAAAACTTAGTGCAGCAAACTAGACTGATGCCAAAAATTCAAAAAGGTTTGCAATTTTCCAAAAAAAAAACCTCAATTATGTTTTGAGAGGAAAGAGACTTTTGATCATAGCGGGATATCTGTTCAAATGAAAGACATGAGAAGGGAAGCAGGGGATGTTTGAAAGTTTGGTCTATCAAAGTAAACATGTTTATTCCACACATTTATCATCCTGATCGACACCTTGCCCCAGGGAACTGATTAAAATTAACATTATCAGACATCAAAAATGTTATGTTAAATGTTAAATGTAATGTCTTTGTTAATTATAGCACAAATGGCAAAAAAAAACAAAAAAAAACACGTACAGTATCTCCCATCTTTTGACTTCTCAAGGGTGGTGCAAATTGCATGATTTTAACATTAAGTACTTCTGACACCTAAATTTAGTTGGGAATATTGTCATCTTAATTTATAGAGTTTCAGCACTGTCTGTTATCTTTCATGCATATGGGATGCATGAAAATATTCCCCAGATGGGATGAGGACAGAGATAATGAACATTGACCATCACTTTGCCTCCAGCCAACCTCTTACCACTGTCTGCTTACGGTGCAGTGACCCCAAAACTTAGTGCAGCAAACTAGACTGATGCCAAAAATTCAAAAAGGTTTGCAATTTTCCAAAAAAAAAACCTCAATTATGTTTTGAGAGGAAAGAGACTTTTGATCATAGCGGGATATCTGTTCAAATGAAAGACATGAGAAGGGAAGCAGGGGATGTTTGAAAGTTTGGTCTATCAAAGTAAACATGTTTATTCCACACATTTATCATCCTGATCGACACCTTGCCCCAGGGAACTGATTAAAATTAACATTATCAGACATCAAAAATGTTATGTTAAATGTTAAATGTAATGTCTTTGTTAATTATAGCACAAATGGCAAAAAAAAACAAAAAAAAACACGTACAGTATCTCCCATCTTTTGACTTCTCAAGGGTGGTGCAAATTGCATGATTTTAACATTAAGTACTTCTGACACCTAAATTTAGTTGGGAATATTGTCATCTTAATTTATAGAGTTTCAGCACTGTCTGTTATCTTTCATGCATATGGGATGCATGAAAATATTCCCCAGATGGGATGAGGACAGAGATAATGAACATTGCCCAAGAAACATGCAGTTAATTATCTATTACTCAGTAATATCACTGCCACTGCTCAAGGTGAAGGATACATTAAAAACAAATCTGAATGTAGATAGATTATAAAAAACAAACAAAAAATATCTTTCGTGTTTTTTTTTTTGTTTTTTTTGAGAATTAGATATTATCTAATATAACAATTTGTCACAGAACAGTCAGAGACTCTGTAGAAGTTCCAAGTGCAGCCTTAAATGGGAAAATCCAAGAACAGTAATCCACACATGGCAAAAGGCAGAAAGCACCAGCAAAAGGTAATCCAGAAACAGGCACCAGCAAAGACACAGAGTTACAAAACAATACTTCAACAAACAAGGCGGAGTCCACATGGTATATATTGAGGTGAGCTTAATTGGCTAAATGTCACACAGCAGGAAGTAATGAGGCATGACAGTCCAGCAAAGGGTAATGGGAACTGAAGTCCAATGCAAGAGGTAATGATATGGGAGGAGTGCTCTTTTATGGCTGTCATGGGCACACCAGCTGATGGCTGGGACATAATCCCCCCTTTAAGGAGTCGTGTCAGGACCAGCTGAGAGTTCAGAGACAGCCTCCATGACCGTGACAGAACAGGCAAGGGACTCAGGAACGGCCCCCTTGGCTGCAATAGGACAGGCTGAAAGTTCATAGACGACCTCTTTGGCCATCACAGGGCAGTCAAGGGATTCACAGGTCACTGTAGTTAAAACAGGACAGGCAGGAAGCTCAAGAGAGACTTCTGTGATTGAGACAGAACAGGCAAGAAGCTCACAGGTTGACACCATCACAGAACTACGTTTTGGGGCTTGAGCGGGATCTGGAGCAGATTCATGGACTGGAGCGGGCTCTGGAGCGGACTCTTGGACTGGAGTGGGCTCTGGAGCGGACTCGTAGACTTGAGCTGGCTCTGGAGCAGACTCGTAGACTTGAGCTGGCTCTGAAGTGGACTCGTAAACTGGGGCGAGTTCTGGAGTGGACTCATGGGCTGTAGCGGACTTTGGAACGGATATATAGACAGGTGGGAGTAACAGTAGTCTGGAGGAACAGTAGTACAGTGTGTAGCCCAAACACACAAAATGGCCAACGCCATAACCAGGAGTGCAGCCGACATTGGCACCACCTCGGAGACCCCCAGACTAGCATCTACCACAGAGATGCCAACTGCTCACACCAACATTAGTGGTGTGTCCTCCAGACTTAACACCATTCTCAAATGCCTAGGGGCTACTCTAATGGCTTCATGTGCAACGTTCATGGTGCCTGGAAACATTGACATGGCATCTGTGACCGCCAAATACTCTGGTGTGGCACCCGTGATGGCTGGAGATTCTGGCATTACACTGTCTGGAGCAGGCTCTGGAACTGCGTCATCTGGAGCAGGCTCTGGAGCAACAGTAGTGGACTTTGCTCCACTCCTTCTCGACCTTCGCTTCTCAGTGGTAGTCAGAAGGCCAGGGTTTTGACTTAATGAGGAAGGGTTGGTGGGAAAATCACTTCGGAAGGGTTCTGGTTGACCTGATGTTGCCACTAACTACGATGATGGAGATACCTGATGAAGCCCTAGAAATCCAGGATCCTAAGTCCCTCCATCTCCAACTAAAGCAGAGGGTCATCAAGACAAACATTAAAGATGTCCTTAAATGCTGCATCATTGTAATTCAGCCCCACCAGCATAGTCCAAAATGTCTGGGCGAAGCATCCCACTTCCATCTCCTCCTGGCGCCGCACAGTCAATGCACAATGTCATGCCATCCGCTCCTTCTTAGTAGCTGGAGAAAGAATGCAAATACACATGGTCCAAAAAGCAGAGAAACACTGCCTAGCTGCTGGATCTGTTGTTTGGTTGGAGTGTTCTGTCACGGAACACTCTGAGACTCTGTAGAAGATCCAAGTACAGCTTTTAATGGGGAAATCCAAGAACAGTAATCCACACAAGGCAAAAAGGACCAGCACAAGGTAATCCAGAAACAGGCACCAGCAAATACACAGAGTAACAAAACAATACTTCCCCAAACAAGGCTGAGTCCACATACTGTATATGGTGGTGAGCTAAATTGGCTAAATGACACACAGCTGGAAGTAATGAGGCATGATAGTCCGGCAAAGTGTAATGGGAACTGAAGTCCAATGCAAGAGACAGTGATCTAGGAGGAGTGCCCTCTGGTGGCTGTCATGGGCACGCCAGATGATGGCTGTGACAAAAATTAACCTAGCTTAAAATGTACTTTCTGTAGTTATAAATACATCAAATGTCTGAATGACCCCCTAACATTTTGATTTTTTTTTTCTTTAAACTAGCTTTTGAATTAAATATTAGTAAAATGCTATTAATTTATGAACTCGTTGTAATATACAAGAATATAAGTATATAAATATTATATAAAATGTAAATAGGAACTGTTTCAAAATATTTGCATGTCATCGTTACCAAATGATTTTTCCACGTTTTACCATAAAAACATTCCCTACTAATATATATATACAGTATATATATGGTTCGGTTCGATACGAGACAGTGGTGTTACGGTTCGGTATGTTTTCGATACAACAAAAATAAAGAAATGCCAGAGAAATGTCCTTGATTTTTTTATTTTTTTTAATTTATTAAAACTAACATCATAACTTTGAAGTATTCCTGCTGATGTAGCCTATTGGAATTTAGCAGATGCAACATACCATTGTTTTTTTGTTTTTTTTAATCCACCACTCTCTTGCCATTACCCTCATAACTTACAGGGAAACCAAAGTGGTCCCAAACGCCAGACCTGTTGGTTAGTGGAGGATCTTCTATTTCTGGTCTGGTAATTGCATTAACGTTACTAGTCATATTGCAAAGAGTCCAGCGTATGCCTGACTGGAGTAGCCTAGTGTGTTTTTCTATGGGGGTGAGGGGCAGACAGCACGTTGCCTGTAATATATATGAAGAGTTCATTTGCAAAAACCGATAAACACGTGTTTTGTCAAAAAAGCCGGTTTTGTCCACTTTCAAGGCATAGCGAGTTCACATTTTACTGCAGAAGCCGACAAGCGCCCTTGTTGTTTTTGACCGGTAATTATCTGCGTGCCCCTCCCGAACTTTGTTAATAAAACATCATTTATGATCACAACAACAACGTTTGTCAGGCATCTACATTGTCATCTGACACGAGTTCACACTTACATAATAAACAGAGTAAAGAATATGCGTATTTGGCGTGCTATCCGGGGAGAGGGCTCCGTCCGAGCTCGGCATTTAGCCCGGACCCATCCACCCAGCCCCCCGTGCTGGGGTAGGAATGGGCCAATAGTGAGGAGTTGGGGTGGTGGAGGGTTGCTGAATGAAGGTAAGATGGCTTGGGCTACTTATAGAAGTTCTGTCCGAGCTGATAGGATAGATGGTGTAATTGCTGATGATGAATTGGCCGGGGTAATTATCTGCGTGCCCCTCCCGAACTTTGTTAATAAAACATCATTTATGATCACAACAACAACGTTTGTCAGGCATCTACAGGCAGGATTGCTTGCATTAAAGATTTCAATGCAAGAGAAGAGGCAGTAGAGCTGTCTATTTCTGTAAATGGTATGTTTGTGATAACGTAAGAAAAGTAGTTTAAATGTTTTGCCAATTGCTTGAGCAACTTCATTTCATCTTTTTAATTTGATGTTTATTTAATATATGAAGATATAAAACATCAAAATCAATGTTTTAAACCATTTTTAGACATGTCCCAAATTATTGTATCAGACTTGCAAAAAAATGTAAACCTCACATGTAATGAATGGAAAATAAAACAAGTTGTATACTATGGTTATATTAGTTTGACCTCTTTTGCTTGATGATCAGCATTCTCTGAAGGTTAATCACCTCCTTTCACTGGCCTGAAAGTCTAACTATTCAGTAAAAAAAATGTTAGACTTTCAGGCCTTATATTGTACCCAATTTGTTGAAAGTGCTGACTTATCTCTAGTAAAATCGGTATCATAGTTAAAATGGGTTATCATGACAATATGAATAATGTATGATATATGCCTTAAGAGTGCTTAATAAAATGTTTTCCAAACACTGACAATACAAAATGCCAGAATCTTGATAATAAAATGGCAAGAGTTCAAAGAGAGTCAGAAATGGAGCCACAGATAGCTAGTGCTAATGATAAAACACATCTATTGTGCGCCTTCTGAGTTTCACCTCATTTAAAATTCATCAGAATTGTATCTAGGAGGCCTAAATTCAACTTAAAGATGCCTAAAACATCATGAAGAACCTCCTGTAACATATGGAGTTTTACTGAGAGCCTGAGACTTGCCCATTTTGTGAGTGACATAATGACCTTCACTAATTATTACTAATATGGAAGGGGACAACACTGTCATAATAACTGTCAAATAATATTTGAATAAAATAATAATAAATGCAAAAGTCCCCGGTTTTATATAACATTTTATTTCCTTAAACTAAAGATATATCCAAAATCCTCTTATTGAAAACCTTAAATATGTCAACAAATTGACACAATCATTTTGAACCTTGCTTTATCCAATGTTCAGAAATGTTTGTTCTGGAATTGTATGCAAATTAGGCTTAATCAACTTTTTATTATCTCCAAAATTCCTGACACTCTTCCTGAGAATTGCATTCCAAAATCCAAGTAGTGCATTTTGATGCTTTTACATTTTATTTGTTCCAAAATGTGCTTTCACTTTCTTTCCACTTCTAACCAATAATCCCCACAGGGACCACTAAAGGACCATCTTCCTGTCGTTACACTCTTAAACTCCAAGGAAAGACAATTCATCACATCATTACTCGAAGCATGACCGCAAGCCTGCGATCCTCATGGGTAAATACTGCAAACGGGGACTGCATCCGGACAACAGTTGCTCATTTACAGAGCCGCTGCCTGCCTGCCTGCCTCGCATGGATGCTTCTTCATTTGGGCTTTTGCTGAACAGAGGAAAGAATGATATTAATACAGAGAGGTTATATTTGCACTGCTACTTCACCTGATCAATAGTAGATTACATTAAGGGTAGACAAGGGGAACCGGTCTTGGTGCCTGACATCCTAATCTGGTCTGGGGAAGAGAATCAATGCATTAGGCACGAAGATGTTCCAGCCTCCGTATATACCATCCATCAACAAACTCATCTCATCAACCTATTTATTCTGCTGCCATAAACAAAAATGACCTCTATTTGGAGTCAGAGAAGGTCTCCAGGCAAGGATCTATGCTGAGCCAGTCGTAGACAACTCAATCAAACAGGCAGGAAGACATAAGCTCAAATGGGTAGATAATGGCCTCATCTGCATAACACCGATCCAGGGTTGAGAAAACAATTTCTCTCGCGCAAATGATAGCATGAAAGCCATTATCAAATGTGCCCTCGGTTGAGCTCTGCCACAATCAGTTATGTTGTATCGGTCGATGATATTTGGTGGGAGGGCGAAGGGCGATCGTACACTTTCATTTGCAAACATCTCCCATATCATCCATTAGTGAAAAGCGCGCCAGTCATTGCTCTTCTGTCTGGCTACTCGTGGGTAGTGTGTCTACGGGTGGTGCAATTAATGAATTTTTAATCAGGGTGTTCTTTGGTTGCAATATGTGTCTTGTTTCCATATTGCTGGGTAATTTGATATGTTGACCACCTACTGTGTCTGTGAAAATAATATGGGTTTGATGAATGAGGATTACTCTCGACAGGAATTTTAAAACCTGACATGAAACGGTTAGTGATCTGATCTGATGATATTATGAGGTCGCCTTTCCCATATCCTTAATGTAAAATAAACTACGGTTAGCCAGTTTGAGGCACGGCCATATGACAAATGTCATATGAAACAAATAGTTACAGTTATAAAATCCAGTTGCATGAGTCATTGTAAAACTGATATCTCTAAGTCTAAATTCTGATTTAATGAGTTGTGTTCTTAATTAAACAAAAACATGCAGGAGAGAAACAAGAGTAACAAACCACCAATACAAGACAAGAGCGAAAAAGGGACTAAATTGGGTATAATGAGCCGCAGGTTTAAATCATACACTCTATATATATATATATATATATGTATACTGTATATGAAGTTATTTTCCGTTGTTTTTTTTTTACCTGTGGTTTGAATTTTGCACTGAATTGCATTGGGTTTTAGAGTTAATGGAAATGTTTGTAAAATGAATGGATAATTTATTGTATATAAACAATATATTTCAGTTTTAGTTTTAATTACGTTAGTATATCAAGTTAAACTAAATTCAAATGAGAAATATTGACAACTTGACAATTATGTTTCACTTCATTTGAGTTAACTTTTATTATATTTCACGTATTTTTTTATGGTTTAGTTTTAGTTTAATAACCTTGGTATTGTGATGATGATAATGATGATGATGATGATGATTAAGATGACTACTACTACTAAATAGTTTAATTAATAAATACAAATGCAATTTAATGAATGTACAATTAATGAATAAATGTATAATCAATAGTAATTCATAACTATTAAAAGATAAAGAACAATGTATTTATATTCATATTGAAGCATAATTTAATACATATGCAAAATAAAAATAAATAAAAAACAGCTGGATGAAACAAAAACTGTGTCTGTCTTCATTTCAGGCTGCAAAGCAACATGTGATTATTTTAAAGGGGGTGATTATTTTCAATACCCACTGTATATATGTTAATGTAAACAACCTGCTGACCAAATTAGTATTATTATTATTATTAGTAGTAGTAGTTTTAGTATTATTATTATTATTATTATTATTATTATTATTAATATTATTATTATTATTGTTGTTGATAAATTATTTCATTAAAAATATGTGCTATAAAGAGGTATACTTTAATAAATATGTAATATTATTATTTAAATATGAATGAATGTAAACAACCTATAATTAGGCAAATTGACAATATTGATTTACATATCAATTTACAAATAAATTACTTTATAACTACAATTATAATAATAATAATTACATTTTACAAAAAAAACCCCGTTTTTTGTCACTATTTAATGAAATAAATTGTTTGAGTAATATTACAACAGTACCACTGTAAAGTCAATGAGAGCTTAAGTAAAGCACTGTATTGCTTTATTTATTGCTCCATGAAGCCAGTCTCCTTTTAAGAACAACACAGCAAGGAAAGATGATGATCATAAGATGCTGTGCTCTTTCCAGATCTTTGGGTAGTTAAACAGCACTGTAAGTATGTTAACAAGGCTAAAGGGACAATTACATGGTCCAGCTGAAAACTATGGAGGACAAAACCTGCAAAAACAATAAATAAATAAATACACAAATAAATAAATAAATATGCAAATAAATAAATAATGTGTGTATAAATACACTAATTCTTGTTTAAATACATATAGAAATAATTAAACATGTGATTAAAGTACGCAAATAAATAAAATAAATTGGTGGGCAAATGGAAAATGTTTCCATTTGCAAAAGTAAATGCTAAACTCATCCTATTTATTTTATCACTCATTTATTTCTGAACGTGACATGACGTGACATGAATTAGTGCTCTGCATTTAACCCATTCAAAGTGCACACACACAGCAGTGAACACACACACACACCGTGAACACACACCCGGAGCAGTGGGCAGCCATTTATGCTGCGGCGCCCGGGGAGCAGTTGGGGGTTCGGTGCCTTGCTCAAGGGCACCTCAGTCGTGGTATTGAAGGTGGAAGAGAGCGCTGTACATTCACTCCCCCCACCTACAATCCCTGCCGGTACGAGACTCGAACCCGCAACCTTTGGGTTACGAGTTCGACTCTCTAACCATTAGGCCACGACTTCCCCTTTTAGATAAAGAAGGCAATAATAAGGTCAATAATAATGACCCCGACCAAGTCCATGGTTGACACCCTCTCATTAGCATGTTGCGCAGAGGGAAAAAAAAGTGGAACTACATTCAGAAATAAATGAGTGATCAAAGGAGAATAGTTAGGATGAGTTTAGCATTTCCTTAAACATTTTCCATTTGCCCACCAATTTATTTATTTATTTGCCTACTTTCATCACGTTTAATTATTTATTTATGTATTTAAACAAGAATACGTGTATTTATGCACACATTTATTTATTTATTTGTGTATATATTTATGTATTGTTTTTGCAGGTTTCGTCCTCCATAGAATACAAGACATCTCCCAGCCGTGTGTTTATAGTTTGCTTTAGATTTAACTTTGCTCATCACATGATTGAAAAGGCAAATTGGCTTTCCTCAGATTGATGGAGGCACACAAATAGCTGTAATCAGAGGCTGTGTTACAATAATGAGCAGGCAATACTAAACAGAAGCGGGAACCAAAAGTCTTTGATCATCAGCTCAACCTTTTCCTACTTTAATTAGAGATATGCTGATGCAACATACGCTCACAATGGGAGAGGGATCCTGTGTTCAAGCGTAACGGGGATTCAGAGTGGAAACATAATAAAAACACTGTCTGGTTAATGTCTGGCGAACCCTCTGGGGGTGGGGGGGGGGTCTAACAGACTTTGCATTGTTACATCCTTGAATAAGAGTCATCCTTTACAAAGTTTACTTGAGAGAATTAAAGTAAGTTTTCAAGGGAAAGTTAGAAGAAAATTCAGTTTCTCACAATATGACCCCTTTAAAATGATCTTACTTAGACACTTCATAACAAATGTTGAACTGCATCCCACACCAGTTTTCTGACCTTTAAACCTAGGCGAATTGATTTTTGAGGAAATCTGCAGGATGCAACGAATAAAGAAATTAAATTCATTCCCACCTCTCCACTGCCTTGAAATCTGAGCAGTGAAGTTCTTCATTTCCAAATCTCAACTGATAAAGCATCAATAATTTAAATGCAGCAAGATATTTATTCACTGATATTTATGAGGGAGGTCATACAGGTACACTCTAAAAAATGCTGGGTTGTTTCAACCCAACTTTGGGTCAAATATGGACTAACCCAACCGTTGGGTTACATTTTTTAATTACGTTTTTAACCCAGAAGTTTGGTTAGTCCATTTTTGACCCAAGGTTGGGTTGAAACAACCCAGCATTTTTTAGAGTGTAGTAAAATGTTGTCATAATGATTTCAGAAAGTTTTAGGGGAGGGACAATGAGTGGTATCAAGTTTTCTAAGTAGCAAATCTAATTCAGTCTACTGATCGGTGTCCCCTGTGTACAGCGCTATCTGATTGAATGATTAGGAGACCAGCGATGATAATGTTCAGTCATCAGAACAATTGCTTCACCTCTCCCTTGCTTTGATATCAAAAAGTAATTAAGAGTCCTGTGTCAGGTCATTGTAAATTAGCCCTAATGTCTAAAGGTTTATAAATGCTATTTATCACATTTTTTATGCAACCCTCCTGTCAGGGGCAAAGTTAATGTATGACCTAATGTGTTGCAATAGCTTCTTTTGTTAAGTCATTTTTCACGCTGCAGCTGATTGTGGACCAAATCTGATTATTTTTTGCCTCATATGTGACAAATTTGAGTGACAGAGGGAACAGACCGAAGTGCATAAAAAATTTGATCTTGGGAGATCTTGATCTTGGCAGTTGTGGCCTAATGGTTAGAGAGTCAGACTTGTAACCCGAAGGTCGCAGGTTCGCTTCTCAATATTGACAGGAAATGTAGGTGGGGGAGTGAATGAACAGCACTCTCTTCCACACCCTTGAGCAAGGCAACTAACCCCCAATTGCTCCCAATTGCAGTGTGTCACTACTCACTCCTAATGTGTGTTCACTAACTTGGATGAGCTAAATGTAAAGGGCAAATTCTGAGTACTTGGCATTCACGTCACTTCACAAAATCACAAAATTCATTTACAGACCTAATTTGGAAAAATATCCGGCACTGGGACAAAATGGAAAGAGCAACTCATAGGAAAATTTGCACATATTGAGTAATCCTGAGATATTCAAATAAGAGAGAGAAATGTTTTGTATGTTTGTAAACTTTAATCCCAGTACTTTAGAAGTTTTGAAGGCATTTCTGCCAAGAGCTACTCTTATGAATTTGAATAGTACCATACATCATTGTGCCAAAGTATTACTGAGGGTAATGACGTGTGAAGTGCAAGTGGAGCTGTGTTCTGTCATAAGAAGTAGGAGGAAGCTTTTCTCCTGCAGTGGGGGATTGTGGTTAGCCTTTCGGCAATCATGAACGACTTCCTCACACCTTCAACTGTGAGAGAAAGAAAGCAGGGTGAGAGAGAAAGTAGCCAGAGTTACAATGTGAGAGTAAGCGTAAATTAATTGAAAGGCATCACCATGTGCAAGCACAGACAAGCGTCAATCTCCCCTCTGAAGAAGACGGATCTTAAGAAGGCAGAACCATCTGGGCCACAAGCTTCCTGCTTTGAGAAACACAGAGTGGTTGACTGAAGGAAGCGTGAAGGTACTCTAATTAGGAAAGTGTTTTAGCGCATGCCATCGTGTTGGGCTTTTGTTTGTTCTGCCATGCTTCCCTGCTCTTTGAGATGATTAGTGTTCGGCTCAGCTCTGATTTATTGTAAAGTCTCTGTTTGAGAGTGTTCTTCTCAAAGTCATGAACAATAAGGATTTGCTTAACCAGGAATATTTGGTGGGGCAAGTAATCCCAATGTCTGTTTGATGGAAAAATAATTATTATTCAACATCAGAATCTGCAAGAGTTTAACAGAATATCTTTAGATCTGAGAAGACAAAAGGGGAGCTGAATTACAAATCCTTCTAATCTCCAGATTCATTACATTGAGTGGGTTTTTCAAAGGGCTTGAATGCTTCCATCAAATGCACCTACTTTGTGTTTAAAACATCATTGAAAACATTGTGTTTACTTGAACGAATTAGCAAATCGATGTCCTCATTCCCCTTTAATTAAACAGTAAATCAGCAGTGAGTCTTGCTATTTCCGTGGCTGCCTTCCTTGAGTCTGTTTGATGTCAGAATTAGGTTTATTTGTTTGGTGTGAAACCTATTTTCTGAACTTGAACAAAAGTACCTACAACCGAATCTGCTTAAGAGCAAGGCAAGAGTTCATATAGTCTCTGATATGGTTTGAAATTAGTATGAACGCAATGTGACACAAATGTGAAAAAAGCGTACCACTGTTGATGTACAATGTGGATGGTTTAGTACAATGCATTTGCTTTGCTGGTTTTCTCAGCAGAATATGCCTTCAGTGAGCAGCTACCATTATGTGCGTCTTTAGCATTACATCAGATGCACAGACATTCACAGTGGCTGTGGCATTAGCCCTGGAAAAGGTGTTTATTGTAAAGAAAAATGAACAGAAAACAATAAAAAAGTCTTCAGATGGGATATAGTGTCCAACAGAAAGGAAAGTCATGCATCCTCGCCATGACTAAGCATTGTGAAGGTCTGGGCATAGGAGTGGTCCAGGTAAGGGATTGGCCCTGGCAGTTAATCACGCTCCCTCCTGGTCCAAGGTGCATAGGTGCGGTGGCTTCTCTATTGCAACTCTGCCTCCCAAATTCTTTGAAGAAAGTGACATGGTGACCCTGGCAATGCATTTTTCCATATTCTGAGGAGCAAGCCTTGGCAGTTTGTGAACCAGCTTATGAGATGGGCTTCCTTACATTCTGTCAACTCTAGATGTAAGTATTGTGACATGATGAGTTACCACCATTAAACATACCATTATATTTAAACAGAAATATTCTGACGTACTACACATGATTGCACTATTTCTGACACAAAGGACAACTGGATTTGAAACATTCACTTTGAAGCATCCAATGTAGACAGCCTCAAGCTGTTGCGTCAATGGTCACGCACTATCAAGAGATGGTGTTACTTGCTCCCTCAGTGGATCTGGAAGGACACTAATGTGCATGCACATGGTCAAGATACAGGTCCCTTGAGAAAAGACATTTAGAGGTGGTTTGTCACACTCTTCAAGCCTTCCAGTAGTGCCTAACAAGGTCCAGCAAATGCATGCACTCCTTTTCTGGTCTAGACCCATAAGGGATGCAGTCTTTTTTTTTTAAAGTGGTGCAGCTTGAGTTGATGGGCATGGTGACTCTGTGATGAGCAGTCATTCTGGGATGTGATTCTGGATTTATCAGCATCCAATGTAGACAGCCTCAAGCTGTTGGGTCAATGGTCACGCACTATCAAAAGATGGTGTTACTTTTTGCCTCCCTGGACCTGCAAGGACACTAGTGTGCATGCACATGGTGAAGACACAGGTCCCTTGAGAAAAGACATTTAAAGGTGGTTTGTCACACTCTTCAAGCCTTCCAGTAGTGCCTAGCAAGGTCCAGCAGGTGCATGCACTCCTTTTCTGGTCTGGACCCATAAGGGATGCAGTCTTTTTTTTTAAGTGGTGCAGCTCGAGTTGATGGGCATGGTGACTCTGTGATGAGCAGTCATTCTGGGATGTGATTCTGGATTTATCCATGGCTGTCTAGCTTCCATACCTACTCCTTTCCTCAACCTGTAACACACCATTGTACATGCACGGAAGACGAGAGGTCTTCTGAAGGGAGGTGTGCTCAGCATTGTATGGCAGTGGTGACAAGGTGATATTGACTTCAGGTGTATCTCTTCACATGCTGTCTTCGTTCAAGATCAAGCTTGGCTTGCCAGTGCTGACTAAATGAGATGGGGCTGTGCTGAAGAATGGAGAACACTTTCCATTTTTAGCGCCTTCTCCTGAGTCATTGCCTAGCTACAATGGCAGACCTGTCACTAGTACTCATGTTAATGACACAAATGTAAATCAGTGCTGATCCAAATAAACTATATGAAACCCTGGGTGGAATCAAACTGGGGTTCGCACCAAGCATTTGAACCAAGGGTAAAAACAGCCTAACACTATTAAAATGGTACATCTTACATCACTGCCATGACACCAAGTTCAAAATTATTGAGAATAGCAAGTCATAAAGTTGAACAGAGACATACCAATTACCCTGCTGAGATGCAGAATATGTGGATGATTCATCATTATAAACAGAGATGCAAAGATGGTATGTGGTTGCTGCTGCTGCTGTATTATTATTTTTCACTGAAACCAATGGTATAAACTAATAAGGACTTTATTTCTAGGCCTCTTCGGTACATAGGCTGTTGTAATTGTTCCTCATTGTGAGTCTCAATCTGTGCTTCACTGCAGGGCAGGACTTTGTCCCTGTGGTATTACTAAGTGGTCGCCCAAATGTCGCAAGTAAGGTCAAATGCATTACCACAGCACACCATGGTCCTGAGTTTAGTGTGTTGTCTGGTTTTAATTGGGATGTTGAGGCTACAGGGCTGTTTTGACCAGTTAACCATTTGATTCATGCCGTCTCCAGTGGGCACGCATCCCAGCAGACTTCATAGTGGATATGTAGCAAGCCGCCACATAATCCATAATCCCCCCTTTCTAAGACTGGCTACAGCCTTTCTTTGTTAGCGCCAGTTCATTTTTTATTTATTTATTTTTTAATTCAGGGCTATTCATTTATATAGCACCATGAGGGATGTGTGAGGAAAATCCAAAGAGAGACGTCTGTTAAATGTAATATATTTTTTTTTATCTTGTGTGCTTAGTCATTCTCTTAGTACATTTCACTGCTGAGTAATTTACATCGGATATTCTGCTGTTGGCAAAACAGCTAATGTCCTTTAAATGCATTAAATGTAAATAGAGTTTGCTGATTATATTTCTTAAATTCAATTAATTATTTTTGCTGAAGGCCTCATTGTTTTTTCTTGGCTTCTTATCAGAACCATCCTCAAGTCACATAACACTTAGAGGTGAAATCGCTAAATAGATGTGCTGCTTTTGTGCAGTACCGGGTAAACATGAACTTTAGGGTGCTAACCCAGGCCAAGACCTGTCGGTATAAAGCCAGTCTATATATATATATATATATAAAAACTGAAAAAGAAAATAGAGCTAAAATAGGTATATAATAAACGATATAGTTAGAATAGATAAGGACAACAAATGTTGAAATTGAGAGATATTGTTGAGATCTCTTCTGAAACTGTAAAGGGGGTAAATGTAAAACTCTATGGCCTTTCTCGTTGGCCATACTTACATTACATGGTTCAAGTGACCCAATTCTGATTTTTTTTCCTCCCATGTGGCACAGATCGGACATGACCAATGAATGTGTAAGCTGGAAAAAAGAACACAGATTCTGATATTCTCAGATTGGTTTCGGTCCTCATTCATACGTGGAGATAAATCTAATATGAATCAGATCCATGCATTTGCATCTGCAATGTAAGTGGACAGATCATTCCCCAGTCAATGCATATCATACGTCACTGAAAAAGCACCGGTGGCTTATGACGTCAACTCAGGCGGACACCAACTGTGATCACATGACTCTATTTCAATGGTGCTGTGGAGGACAAAGGGTCAACCCAGTGGAATCATGCTGAAGTTTTTTGGTTTGGTCAAACAAAAGCTTGTTTATTTTTTGCCTGCATCCATTGCAAATTGTATAATTTTTTACTTCCTTTTCGGCTTAAGCTTTTCCAGGTCAGTATGGGTAACAACCAGTATGGGTTGTTTCGCCAAGTGTATAGTGTAAATGCAGATATCGGATATGGGTCACTTTTAAAAGAAGATGTAAGCTGGTCAAAAATAGATAGATAGATAGTAAACAATAGTCAAATACAGTCAACAAATCAGAATTGGGCATCAAGACCTGCAGTGTAAATGTGGCCTTATAGGAAAATCTGAGATGTAGGAGACTGAGCACAGGAATAACCCTACATGTAATTTATGTGTTTTTGTTTGTGGCCTCTCAGTGCCTATGATTCAAACTGTGTACTCAGAATACTAAAAGCTTTCACGTTGTGTTCGCTGACTTTTTTTGGGCAGGATGAATACCAAGAGTGACATATGTGCCATAGGAATCAACAATCCATGTGGCGAAATTATTGAAAGGGTCACACATTTTCCCAGGAATGTGACATATAACACAGCGAGGGATTTTGTCAGACATTTAGAGGAACAGCCTGGGGGTGCAAAGAGTATTAAACAAATGCAACTGCGCTAAGTGCCTGTGGTCTAGACTGCACTGCTTCTGACAACTGCTCACTGTTCCTTAGAACTGACTGCGAGAGCACAAAAACAGCCAAAGCTTGTCAGAAAGCCTGAGGACTCATGTGAACTGCAAACACTACTCTCAGATTAGCAGACTATGTACATTATAGCAACTACTAAGGCTGTGTTAGTGCACTGCTTACTGTGTTCTCTCACTCTTTCTCATGGTTAATTTTGGTTATGGTCACAGTTTCAGTTCAGTATATTCTGTACTTGGGATACTTGCATAACGTGTGTTAGTGCACTGCTTACTGTGTTCTCTCACTCTTTCTCATGGTTAATTTTGGTTATGGTTACAGTTTCAGTTCAGTATATTCTGTACTTGGGATACTTGCATAACAATTAGCCTAACAATATGCTAATGTTAACACACTTTATTGTTAACATTCCCATGTATCTCAGTTACTCTCTGGCAAAGGAAGTAAACTTTTTGAAATCTGCCATTTTTGCACATGGAACAACATATCAGTTGCAGCCATGTTTCAGACATTATAAACACATAAGTACTAGGAAAAGCATTGCAGTAACTACATGTACTCTATTCTACAATAAGCTCTCCCAATGTGACAAAAAAAGTGTTCTTAACTGTATTGAATGTGCACTAGTAGTGTGCTTCAAATCTTTAAAGTATATTTTAAAAAATGTACTTGCAGATAATATAATAATAAAGGAGTAAAATATCACTTAAATGTACTTAGAGAGAGTATGCTGTCATGACTATGTTTCTGAACACACTTAAGCAGACTTTTAAAAAGTGCTCTTTGTAATTCTGTAAAGTACATTTTAAATGATGTTTTAATAGTCTTTTGTCATTCTTTGAAGAAATAGGCTGAAATAGGCATGTGATACATTCTAAAACAATGGTTATATTAATAAAGTCATGTTTACCTTTTTCGTAGCACATCTACCATCATGGGACTAACAAGACTAACCAGCAAAACCTCGACCCCTTGAGAGGTGAGTCTCAGAGGTGTAGAGCAGAACAGTAGGATTGTATTGTATATTTTCATCAATTACTCTAAGGAACAGAGTAGTCTCTTAGTTTACAAGCCTGTTTACGCATATCTCCCTCCTGAGGCTGAAAGGGCCCAGATGGGTTGTAGTACAGAGAGCACAAGAGAAATCAGCTCTATAGTGGTGTCGTGAGAAAAGTTGTTTTTTTTCCTCGATAACCTGATCAGAGCTCGCTGTCTTAAGGGTAAATGGATGTGTGAGATAAATTGGGCTGTTATCCTTATGAACTCCATTTAAGAATAGTTCGCTTATTCACTTCCTGAGACAATACTACTTGTCTCTTGTGAGAAGATTTTTTAAATCAGTGCCTTCCGTTCTGGTAGTCCATCGGTTTTATTGCTCTTTTGTAGATGGGTTTCATTTAAGCATTAAATCATCATATCCGCTCACTCGCTTAGTGAGGATTTCTTTAATGAATTGAGATCAATTTAGCGGTCATTGTTTTAGTTAGTTTTTGACAAATGATCATGTCATTGTTCAAAAATGTAACAATCACTGTGTCTCTTTTAATACAGCATGCTATCTGGCAATTTTCTTCTTTGTATCATTGTATCACACATCTCAGAAGACTATGTCTGGTTTATTTTAATGGTCAGTAGTCTTGTGGGTATTGTGCTAAGGGTTTAATATGTTTCAGTCACTTCAGTTTTCAATGTAGACCATCCGCTGAGTCACATCGATTTGGGGCTTTCTACAAATTTGAAGACAGGAATAGTTCACCCAAAAAAGAAAAAATAAATTTGCTGAAAATTTACTCACCCTCTGGTTATTCAAGATGTAGATGAGTTTGTTTCTTCGTGGGAACATTTTTGGAGAAATTTAGAATTACATCTCTTGCTCACCAATGGATGCAGTGAATGGGTGCCATCAGAATGAGAGTCAAAACAGCTGATAAAAACATCACAATAATCCACAAGCAATCCACACCACTCCAGTCCATCAATTAATGTCTTGTGAAGTGAAAAGAAACAAATCCATCAAGACATTTTCAACTTCAAACTGTTTCTTCAGGCTAAAATACGAATCCTCTATCCATAATATTGCTTTTCCAGCAAAAAAGTCAACTTGTTTTAACCAGGAGAGGAATATGCACAGTTAAAACAGTTCTAATAAACATGAGATAACAACATGTGTCTATGAGGATGCATTTCTATTGAAAGAGTAGAAGTGGAAGTAATATAAATGTAAATTTCTCTAGAAATGTATCCTTACAATTCATTGGTGCATATAAACAAACATATCATTTTTTTCAAAGTGAGGTGTGTCAGATGTCAACAGTCAATCAGTCATACAGTTACACAGTTCTTAAAACAAACAAACAAACAAATACATTTACCTGTGTGTATGTGTGCGCAATCCATTTCAAATACACTTAATACTTAATAATAAATACATATGTAGAAACTTGGGTCACTGTGGTGTGTCTAAAAACTTTGCCAATCTGTTTAGAAAAGCTTGAACTTCTTGAATCTGGTTTTTACTATTGATATGATTGACACTTAAAAATAAAGGTTATTTTTTTGTTATGTTTTCATTACAGTTTTTCTCGATTGCTTAAACATATTTCTTGAAATTGTGACTCCTTTTCTCGAAACTCTAAAAATAAATCCATAACTTTTCACCCAATTCCCCATACTTCCTATTTTCAGGTCAAAATGAAGCTCTCCACTCAAAACTATTCAGTTTTGCTGAAAAAAAAAAAAACTTTACCCTCAGATATGACACACAAGCCCTCAGAAACACACACACTACAACATAGTCTTACACACTAATGAGATCAATTCATAAGACTGTTGCAAAAACCTTCTTTTGGCAACCAGGTATAATTTTACAGCTCAATGTCTATTACAGTATACAACATAATTTGAGCAGATACATGTTACAGTAAATATAGCAGATGCAGTGAAATTCAACAATAAGCTTTACAGTAAAAAAATATTATCTTGAGGGTGTACAACTTTTGCTTCAGTATTTACTGTACACATATAAGCCTGTAGATGAGCCTGTAGATGAGCCTGTAGGCCAGCTGTCCTCATGCACAAGAACATGATCAACTACAGCGCTGTGTATTTCATCAGGAATAAAGGTACTTTTACCCCGTCCCCTTCATTTTTCTTTTCCCCTCCTCTTCCTCTTTATCTCCCACTAGTAGGATTCATTTTCCAAATCACATAATCAGCTGTGCTCCTTTTTATATCATCCTGAGATTCTGACCGGTGTGTCATCAGTTTTGCTACTTAATGTTTACACTTGGATAAATGTGTGCTATTTGTGTTCATTTTGTGATTCTTGAGGTAGTTATATTGTGTGTTTGTGTTTTCTAAATGAAGATTCCTAAATGCATCTACTTTCGGAAGGCTAAATAAAGTGCTTTTGCTTTCGCCTAGAAACACACAGGGTCTCCCTGACATGGCTGCTTCAACACTAACTGCGGTTACTGAAACCACGCCTTCTTTCTTTGCGTGCTCATTTGGGCGGCATTATGCAAATATTTCCATATAGTGTGGTAGATATGTGGGGGCGTGTTAGAATGAGCCGTTTTAGGGGGGCGTGGCAGAGTCTTAACTTTGATAAAGAATATCTCTTTGCTTTTGAGACTTTAGTCTTTGCATCTTCAGGGATCTTATCTATGCACAATCAGCTTGTAACACTCCAAAGAGAAAGGAAAACTTGAAATCGCATCATATGACCCCTTTAAAGTGCATTTTTATATTGGTCTAATTGAAAATCATGTTCAATTTGCCTAAAAGCAAATAGCATTCCCTAAAGGAAAACAATGCTGTATATTCCTGTCTTTATTAAGAAAGTAGAGCATTAAACAAAATGTTTTTAGTTTTATCTCAAGTGAAAATGCTACTTTCATATTATAGCTAATTTGGCCATTGTTTACGGAAAATACATAAATAATAAACAAACAAACACATAAACAAACAATATTAGTAATATGTTGGCCTATGTGTAAAGAAAATATATTGAGTATGGTCTTTTGTCTTTGTGAAATTAAATTAGATTAATATTCATGTAAAATGTAAAATTTCAACCAAACCATAAATATATTTAGATTAAAAAAAATCTACATTATTTATTTATTTTAACTTGTTATGTGTTACTTATTTTTATATAAATTATTATGGTCATTAAATTGAAACTTAAAAAAACAAATACAATAGTTTATATATACACCACAGTAATATAATAGGCTTATAACTAATATAGTTTTACTTGCAGTTTGAGAGCTTTTTACTTTTAGCGCTAGAATTACTTTTTTTTTTAAAATAGCCATAGTCAGTCATTCAACACAAGATGAATAGATCAGCCGGAGAAAAGAAGAGCATCCTCATGGGAAATGTTTTGTTTATCCCTGCTGACTGAACACCAATCAATATGCCGCTCAGAACCTATTAGCCTCCCTGAACTGCTTAACACAAACTGACCTCTATTATCCAGTGCAGTCAATGATGTCTGTCACCATAATACTCTTAATGCTATTTTCCATTAGAGTTATCAGGAACATCAACTTGTTGCTTAAGACTCAGAAACGTATTCAATCTGCAAAAAGTTAGAAAAGCCAAGACTACCTCCCCTCATTTCATTTGTTGCAGGATCGAGACCCAATTGCATCTTGAAGCTGCAGTGTTTTCAGATGGGTAACTACAAATTGGAAGAGCTTTGATTAGATCTCTGTGTCCAGTAAAGAGATGTGCAGTGTGAGTCTTTAGCTTGTAGATGTTGGGTCTCTCTAAGTCTTGTGCTGAGATATATTAGTTGAGAAATAATCATTTTTGAGCATAGTTTAGAGTGGGTACTGGGTGACTTTAGAAGAAGAATTACATTTTCACAGTTTTGTTTGTTTCTTCACGGCAACAGATTTGGAGAAATGTAGCATTCCATCACTTGCTCACCAATGGATCCTGAATGGGTGCCGTCAGAATGAGAGTCCAAACAACTGATAAAAACGTCACAATAATCCACAAGTAATCCACACCACTCCAGTCCATCAGTTAATGTTTTGGGAAATGAAAAGCTGTGTGTTTGTAATAAAAAAAAAATCCATCAATCAGTAATCAACATCAAACGAATTATACTTTAAACCAGACCTCTGAGAAATACTGAAAATATTACTATAAACTGTAGCAACACCTCCCCCTTTACCTTTTGGACACGGCTCATGTTTATAAGAATAGTTTTGGGGGGTAGACTCATTTAAAATAATGTAATCATCTGGTTTTAGCCAGGTTTCTGTCAAATGTACAGAGCACATCTAGGTTATGATCTGTGATCCTTTCATTTACAAAAAGCACTTTCATAGAATGGGATCTAATATTCATTAAGCCAAGCTTTATCATTTGTTCATCTGTATTATATAGTTTTTTTATTTGTTGAACATTAATTAAATTGTTACCCTTAATTTGGTTTGGATGTGTTTTGTATTTGTTCAATACAAGTTCTGTGACGTGAGGCGGCTAGCAGATGGTCGGTTTAGCCAGTCTGTCTGCTTCCTGACCTGGGCCCCAGTTAGTCAAGTACAAACTCTAAGACTGTGCCATATTTCTAGAGAAGAGCGGCACCACCCCTGGAGAGATGAAGACCATCTATTTTCAACAGGTCAGGTCTGCCCTAAAAATTGTCCAATTGTCTATGAAACCTATGTTATTCTGCGGGCACAACTTAGACATCCAGCCATTGAGTGATGACAGTCTGCTATGTATCTTGTCACCTCTGTAACCAGGGAGGGGACCAGAGCATATTACAGTGTCTGACATCGTACTTGCAAGTTCACACACCAACTGGCGAAGTTGAACATCATTAGTGCCGATGTGAATAACAATCTTACTGAATTTATGTTTAAAGGGGTCATTTGATGCGATTTCAAGTTTTCCTTTCTCTTTGGAGTGTTACAAGCTGATTGTGCATAGATAAGATCCCTGAAGTTGCAAAGACTAAAGTCTCAAAACCAAAGAGATATTCTTTATCAAAGTTAAGACTCGTACAATATTTGAAAAATAATGTGTTTTTTGAATATTAAAGTATGTCAACATATTCTGTTACACCAAATACACAAAATAATGATCTTTAAAAAAGCATCATATGACGCCTTTAACATTAGCCAGCACTTTTAAATTTGTAAAGATGTCAGGCACTCTGGCTCCCGGTAAACATTGGACTATGGTAGCTGGAGTCTCTATTTTCATGTTCCGTACAATAGAATCACTAATAACTAGGGTACTTTCATCAGGTTTCTCAGTGGGTGCATCACTGAATGGGGAGAATTTGTTTAATGTTTTGATCGGAACGGAAGAGCGTTGTTTTGACCCGTGACTATGCCGCCTCACAGTCACCCAGTTGCCCTGCTGCAGGGGCTCTGCAACCAGAACCGAACAATGTAAAGGACTCGCTAAGCTAGTCGCATCCAAAGCCGTATCTAAGGCCCTCACATTCTTACTGTATTCAATTAAAGTTTGGATGCATGTCTCTAGTTCTGAAATCTTCTGTCAGCCAAACTATTTCTCTGCATTTATCACATGTGAATCCCTCGCCGCTGGCAGAGAAGGCTACACTATACATGTGGAAAGCAGTGCAAGTGACAATAACAGGAGAAGAAGCCATTACTCACCTTGATTGCTGAATGATCCCGATTTACCTTTTGCGCATCAAGTGTGTGTGTGTGTGTGTGTGTGTGTGCGCGCGCATGTGTGAGAGAGAGAGACAGGGTCACATCACAGTGGAGTCAGCTGTTGACCCGTGACTATGCCGCCTCACAGTCACCCAGTTGCCCTGCTGCAGGGGCTCTGCAACCAGAACCGAACAATGTAAAGGACTCGCTAAGCTAGTCGCATCCAAAGCCGTATCTAAGGCCCTCACATTCTTACTGTATTCAATTAAAGTTTGGATGCATGTCTCTAGTTCTGAAATCTTCTGTCAGCCAAACTATTTCTCTGCATTTATCACATGTGAATCCCTCGCCGCTGGCAGAGAAGGCTACACTATACATGTGGAAAGCAGTGCAAGTGACAATAACAGGAGAAGAAGCCATTACTCACCTTGATTGCTGAATGATCCCGATTTACCACATGTTAGGGGTTGAATAGACTAGGCCTGGACCAAGACCTGTTTATGCACTGGCCATCTTTCAACTGACCACTTTAGACCGCGTAAAAGTCAGGTCCAGCTCCAAAACAAGAGATCTCCAATCACTAACCTTTGATTATAATTTTCCTTAGGGTGTGATTTATCAGCACTATTTCCTTCTTCCAACACCTGTTTTTAATCTCAAAGCCATGATCTTTCTTTATATTCTTAATATATGAAATCCTCCTGTCCTTTTTAGAATGTATATGATAATAGGAATGTAATATTTATTTTATATTTCTGCTGACTCTGTTTTTATCCTCATGTTTTTTTTTTTATTATTATTATTATTATTTATTAATTCTTCTTAGGGCTGTATCACCTAGGGGTATGACCTCTAGGTATATCAGCATTAGTGTTCTTTTAATCAGGGCTAGATGTTCGCCATACATTGTCCTGGGGTTATTTCCTTAGTGTTCTCAAACCTAAGTGTATGATGGTTAGGTTTAGGTATAGTGTAGGTCAGGGGATTCTTGTGGTTCAAGATCAGGTGTGGTTTGGATCAGTGTTAGTGATGGTTAAGATTAGTTGTGGAGTAGTGTTACTTCACATTCCACACCTGGTATATTCAAAATCAATACACACACACCATAGTAAAGATAATTAGAAAGAGAAGAAAAAGAGGAAGGAAATTAGTTTAGATAAGACTTAAGTTTTTCATGTTTCCTTTAGACTTCTGGGATATAAAGTGTCCAAACGTTTAATCTACAGTCTCTCCGTCCTCAAACGTTAATGAAGAGACCACAGTGAATTGGACGGTAATCCAGTAGCTCTGAGTGTGTGTAGGCCGTGTGTCAGAAAATGTTATACAGATGTCTACATTTTTCTATTTTGTTTATAATGTTGTGAGTGTGTTGGTATATATTTATACTCTTAATTGATTTTTAGTCTGACCCACATATTGCCTCTTACACTTCATGCAGAAAATTAAATATACACAATTGCACGTTTGAGGGGAGACTGCTGTAGCTCAAAAATTTGTTTAGTTGTCATGTTCTTGACCGAACACAATGATGTATACTATTTACAGGAGCCTGTCCTTCCTTGGGGTAGAGGGGCACCGACCCTGCTCTGAGCCAAAGTGTCCAGTAAATTTCAGTTTCTGCAGTAGGCCGCAATTGGTCTGTGTTTCTGTAACTGTTTGATGTATAGAGTATTAAAAATTATTTAAGATTTTTCCTAATAAATGATCTAGAGTACCCTCTTTGTCTCAGTGCGCTAAAAATAATTATTGTTGTCGTGTAAAACTGTGATTCTTCTGAACATATTCTATGGAATCTTAATAATTGAGACTTCCCAAATCATCAGGACTTGAAACTGGTATGTCAGGTGATGCACCACCCAGAGCTGGTTCCTCCTACACTTCCTTTTGAGGAGGTTCCGGCTCAGTGGGAGAAGGTGTTCCTTATAGTTTATTAATCAAAGTTCTTGTCTTACTTTCATGTGGTTTTCTTTGAGGGCGAGGCTGTGGCAATTGAACCTGTGAAGGTTGGATTGCTGTTGGAGGTTCTAATGGAGGGTATACTTCATCAAAGGACCAATTTCCACGGTGCGGTGGAGAAGCACAGACCTCATCTCTCTCTGTTCGTCTGGGAGACATTTGGATTTCTACATGTACATGTTTGACTCCATCCCTCTCTGTCTGACTACCTGAGGGGTACTGGTAGAATGTCTGTGTGCTGTATTATCTATTGTGTTAACTACTTCTGCGTACGTTCTTCGGGGCTCTTCTTTACTTTCTTCTTGCTCCTGAGATGAGGGTGGTTGGTCTGTCCCTTACCAAAAAGTAGTATACTTCAAGTTTATTTTAGTAAGTATACTTAAGTAAAGTTCAAGTATATTTTTAAGTATACTTTATGTAGTAAGTATACAAATATCAGTGTACTAGTAGTATACTTGTAAGTGTACTATTATAATCAGGGCCTCTGCTCTTTCGATAGTGTCTCTCTACTCTTCCATTAAAATTTCTTACTGCCCAATTGATTGCTATTTCGAAGGCATGTGGCCAGTCACTTTGATCAGTCAGCTCATTAAGTTCTTGGATTGTGTTTTCAATCAGTGTTTCATAGTGTTCCTCCAAAATAAGCTGTGTCGTGTATGACCATTTTTTTGCATTTCCTTCAAGTAACTGGAGCACTTTTGTGTTTGGAGCTGCTGGTTTGACAGTGGTGTTTAGCAGATGTGTCAGTCTTTTGAATGTATGAGGTGTGTTGTTAGTAACCTTGGTTGTGACTTTACTTAGATGATGAACTAAACGGATCAAATCATACATGAGTTTCATAGTTGTGTGTAACCTATAGGAGTCTCAAGGGTGTATGTAGAGATGTGTTTCTGATACGTGAATCTGTTTTGCCTTTTCCCTCCCACATGTCTTTCCTGGGGAAAATAGCGCTGAAATCTCTCCCTGTTTGTGGTGTGTGTGTGTGTGTGTTGGTGTCTCTGCTTGATAAGGTTCCTATTAGAACATCTCGTCCTGCTCGGTTCGCAAAGGAAACCGAATTCCTGCCTCGAGCAGCCGAATATCGGGCCGAGTCTACAAAGACATCATGATACCCAATGTTTTGTGCTTAGGCTTAATCTGGGTTTAGGTAATCATCATCCTGTTCAAAAATAGATTCATACTCTGTTTGTGCTTCACCACCTTCGTAATCAGCTTCCATGGCTGTAATAACTCGTCTGTGTCTGACTTTTTTCTTTTACGTCTGTTTTGATTTTTTTGTTGATTTGAATGGAAAGTCAAAGTCATTGTGTATTTGTGGGTGGACTTCAGAAATGGAATGAGCAGACAGTGGTCTGAGTCTTTTATTTACATCACTTTGCTTAGTCATTTTGTTCTGTTCATTGCTCTAAAGTCACTGTTAATAAATTATCTGGGTCTTTGGTATGTGTTTCTATTTGGAAAATCATTACCATACAAATCTCCCTGCAGAATTTAATCTCGTACTTGTGTGTTACGTGTATTGTATCTGTTCTTCAGCTGTGTGATCGAAATCATTTGGGTGGAAACGTTCTGTGTGATCGTCTCCATGCATTCATCTATCATACCTGCTAGCACGAAAACGTGCTGTTTGGTATACTTCTGATTCATCATTGTCATCTCGCACACCTCGAGCAACCATGTTGTTGAGGCGGGGACGAGATGTACTTCGCATACCCCCTCGTCGTGGTTTGCGTTATTAGCACAGAAACGTGCTGTTGCTTGTCTGTTATACGATCTGTGTTTAATATTTACTGGAGGTTCAGAGATTCTGCAACCACAATTAAGAAATATTTTAACATGAAAATTCAAATATTTTTCTATGAATCTATTAGTCTGCATTTACATTGCTTAATGAACATCTATTTTGGCAAATTATATGTATCTCCCTTTCGAAAATGAATCCCACATTTATGTGAGAGATGAGGGATTTATATGTATCTCCTTAAACTTTGCTGCTTGTACAGGGTATATATAGCAAAAAAAACATATTTTATTCAAATTCTGAAAAGATTATATTTAGCCTAGAAAGTGCTCAAATAGCACTTCCTTTACAATCACTAAAAATGTGTAATTTAATTCAGTTTGTCGCAATCTCACAAAGTTCCTTCATAATCAATGAACCTCTTATTTACATCGTTTTACAATGATAGAATTCGAGAGCGTGCGGAACAAAATCCGGCGTTTATTTGAACGGAATGGCCAATCAGAGGTGTTCAACAATCAACAGCTATGTCTGTGATTGGCTACATTGCTCAACGCTACAAAAACACTGTAAATAGAAACTTTTGACATTCTCCAGACCGCAAACACAAATAAGCACTGGAGCGTTTACCAAATCTGTTTTGCCTAGGCTATATCCTATTACATTATCAACTTAGGATGCTTTTCACTGCGTGAGAAATGGACATGTGGCGTGAGAGCATGAGAAAAGTGTCAATTGCATGAGTCTCACGCTGAATGCGTGAGAGTTGGCAGCCCTGGAAACGGTGGGAAACGCTAATGACAAGCTAACGGAATGCTCTGATGTCAAATTAGTTTGATAGATAATATCATAAATATGGCGAGAATTAAGTTATATTTTAGTAGTTTATAACTGGACTGAATAATGACAAAATATTTACTAAAAAACTCTGACTAAAACTAAAATAACTGTGTTAATAATTATAATAATAGTAATACATTATGCAAAGTATGATTATAACAGGTTAGCACAATCAAACCCCTCAGAGGGGCTGAAGCAAGGCCAAGCTCTTTTTCTGATGGAATGCCCTTTCTGTCCCTATAAGAAAAGGCATTTTTCTGCCCATTACTTTTACAGCCCAGTCTCACAGTTGCTTGGCAATTAACCATTTGGCTTTGCTACTTTTTTCTTGGTGCCACATAATAGATGTAGCAATTTTCTTCCACCTCGAAGCCCCCTGACAGAACATTGTAATCAGTTTTTGTTTGCTTCCATTCTTCTTGAGCTGCCCACTTAAGCCCATAGAACAGTTTAGGGGCTTGTCGCAGTGCCCCTCATCGGCATTAGTATGCTAAACTCCATCGCTCATGCTAATCAAAGTCAACTATGCATTTATCAACCACAACTCAGTCAAGCCAAGCAAGATCTAGACAAGAGAATGGTTTACATTCCCATGACCAATTGCTCTCATTATGAGCAGCAGGAATAAGCAAACTGATTAGCTCAAAATTTGTCACGCCTAACTGTTGCAGGCTCCTGGGTATTATGAGGCATTTTGTGCTCCGAACATAAAAATTTATTCACTGCGGACATTCATTTTCACCCTCAGCCGCAAAGTCCTCCATCTTGTTTGCCGCCATTGTTTTAGCTCCCATTGTAGCATTTCTAAGAGCTGTTAACTTGAAAATCATTGTTCATGATAAACAGAATTAAATCAGGTTCTGGTGGAAATGGAGCACTACTATATAAGATAAACAGGCCCTTTAGAAAAAAAAGGGAAAATAACTGTTAAGAAGTGAAATACGAATATGTCCTGAAATACACAAGCTGAACAAAACATAATAATATTTAATTATATAATGATTTGACTGCTGCTGCTTACATCCTTCAGTCACTGTCAATGCTGCTTATTTTTAAACTGTAATTGGCGGAAATGAATGTTCTCGTTGGATTTACATCACTCTGACGAACAGAAACAACTCACAAAAGATGTCTGCATTGCAAATACAAAAAATACATAAAGTTGCTGGAATATTAATAAAAAATATGAAAAGATCTAAATGGTTATGTTTACACCACTGAAATGATGCAACACAAATGTCACAGATTTATATTTTAAGTGTAAGTGGAGAGCTGACATGAAATATTTATAGGAAGTCCTGTGGTGTGACATTGTATAATATGATACATTTTTTAAAGCATTTTACATTATTATGCATGCAACTTTTATGAGCTCTTATTCATTTGGATACTACATGGGATATTTGTATTTTAAAAAAAATTTTTGTCAAGACTGCAGACACATTCTGCCTCAAGTACTCTTCACAAATCATCAGTGTATAGCGCTGCTATATCAGGCTTCAGGACTAATTTTAGCATGACTGTTAGAGACTTTCAACAACTCTCTTTTAACCAACAGCTTGAACAACCATTTTTTGGTTCCGTCCCTGAAAAGAAGCCATCTGTACGCAGGGCTCAAGAAAATGAGCAGATCAAATACATTATTTATGGAAACGTTTTAGATCAAAGTAACAAACCGGTTAAAATTATATTACACTCTTACAACCAGGGCCGGCCCTAGTGTTTTGAGGGCCCTAAGCAGATTTTCAAAAGGGGCCCCCATACCTACAGTTTCACCTAACCACCCACATCCCATCCCAATGTACACATCCTACACTGACACCTAATTGTAAAGATTTACCAATTTGTTTTACTCAATATATTTATCTTTCAAGATATAGACAGGAAAATATATTTGGGTAGTTGACAAATATCCAGCAAAAAAAAACGTTTTATTTTTTTTGTAAAACACTATTCTTGGTACTTCAACTAATTAAAGTTGTCCGTGGAGTTTAAAAAGAGGATATGGTGTCACATCAGAGGACATAGTTTTCAGTGACATAATGTATCAAGTTCATATGCTTTTAGAAATATATGGATGAAAAAATTATTTCCAATTATTAAAATAGACACTTGTAAAGGTGTATTTATTAATAATTGTATGCTTTTCTTTTTAATTTATAAAAGTTGTAATTTATTGAACATCCTTGAGACAGTCACACCATAGGACAATTTTGAGATTTAGCTAAAAAATGTAAAAAAAAAAATCTAATAACAAAGCAGTTTTTATAACAATGGGTCCATGTAAGACAAAGAAATTGTAAATGATGACAATATTAATTATACATTTTTTTTTATATTGTGTGACACTGAAAATGCAATGTCATGTCAACAACCCATTTAAGTAAACTTTTAAAACTAAAGAGTTAAAAATTAAAACAATTAAAGAGTTTAACGATTGCTTAAGATATTAATGCTTAAAGCAAAAACACCTGGTTATGAAAATTGCATTAGAGAACAGTATAATAACAATAATAATAATAATAATAATAATAGAATAATTATTTTCTGGGCTGGCATGACAGTCCAGATTAAAATGCAAAAATAATCAAATATAAGTGTAAACACATGTTGAAACAGATTTAAGCAACATTAAAGTGAAGGCAAAAATCTGAGACGAGACGAGACACGAGATAGGGTTCACAAGAATGAGACTAGACAAGATTTTTACACTATTTTAAGAAATCTTCAATGATGAAAAACATGCCTGGAAAAATAGTCTGCAGGTGCATTGAAATGTTTTAACTAATCTTGCAATAAATGCCATCTCAGTTCTGCTTTCTGAGTATGAATTATTATATGCAATAACAGAGAATACTCAAGCACTGTAAAAGATTTAGCCACAAACTCAACTGACTGACTTCTCTTCTGTATGATTTCATGAGTCTCTTCAGACCTATAGAATTGTACTTGCAGGCTATGAGTTTTTAGAATGTTTGACCTCCTATCTGAACTTTTTTCCACAAATTGATCATAGAAAAAAAAAAGAACAGTTCTTTCTTAGTCTTATTAAGTGCAACCATAATCAAAGTTGGCTACTCTCTCAATATTCAAATCAAAGCGCGAACAGAAACCACAATTTTCTTCAATCATGATACAGAGCTAAGAGATGGTTATAACTACACATCCTGTTATAGTGTGCATACTAATTACAGCCTAGATATTGTATGCAGCCTATTTGCATGCATCAGGGAGCTGCAACCGCTCTCAAACTGCTGGTATAGAAATTGCGTTTGAATGCATGCACACATCCTTTTTAGTTTCACTTTCGATTTTGTGATCGGGACCGGAGGTGCTGAGCGCGCATTGCATTCGACAAGATTTGTCAGACACTTACAGTGCGTGTCCACGAACGTTTTTAATTAATTCCTATGGAAGTTCAGCTGCAGAGAACGGTCCAGCTCAACTCTGTTGTTGCCATCTCCACCATCATCTCGCCTTACTCCTGTGATTGCTGTCTGAACTCCTGACACGGGGCCCCCTGGTGGCCACGGGGGACCTATGCAGCCGCATATACAGTATCACTTATTTAGGTAGGGCCGGCACTGCTTACAACTATGATAAAGCCGTGACACTGAGAGAGAAAATGAACACCAAACAAATGCAGCAATGATTTAATAATGATGACTTGCAACAAAAAACAACATTGTGAATACATGAGCACAAGATGTCAAAATTAGTTTTAGCAGTCAAATTATTGAAAAGGTGTTCATAAATGATGCACATCAAAATAATTTGAATATTTGTGTACCCCTTTATCTGTAAAAAAGCACTAGTTTGATTTAAATGTTAACAAATCCACTTGTACTATATACAATTGTACAGTAATTATATACAAATTATATACAGTGATATTTACAATTAAATACAAAGTTATATACAGTACAAATGTTATTATATATAATTGTGTTTGGCTTTGTAAAATATTTTTGCTGCTTGTTTAATTTACTTCCTGAAAATTACACAATTTTTACATTTACTAAAAATCATGGTACATTTCCTTAATCTGTTTTTGGACTACATGAATAATTCTTAGTCAATGGAACTTTTCAATATTTATATTCATTATTCTCACAAAAACAGAAAAAATCTGCATTACCTATAATAATAATAATGTATGGATATATCCCCACTAGCTCAATTCACCTGTTTCTAATAAAAACCAGGCCTGGAATGTGTAGGATGGTACTGTCCATCACCCATGTAGCTGACATTATTGAAGGTAATTGGGGGACTGTCTCATCTTGAGCTGTTTCCGAGTGTCTCAGCATCCCCTTGGAGGATTTTGCGATTTGCGCTATTAACCCTCAATCTGTCCTTGGGGTCAATGTGACCCCAATCAACTGTTACTTAGTTAAAAAAAATGGTTCCCTTTATCTCAGTGGAATAAGATTTTGTGACTTTTCTACATTTTCTATCTATATTCACATATTGACCCCAAAGACCATTAGTGTAAACAGGAAATAAGGACCATATGAGGGTTAATCACTCCAGCGAGAAACAAAGTGGCTGCATCAATTCAATTCAAGTTTATTTGTACAGCGCTTTTCACGATACAAATCATTGCAAAGCAACTTTACAGCAAATTAAGTTTCTACAATATTTAGTGGTAGCTTATCAGTGGTGACTGTCAGTTAATGTACATATGGCAGAAATGTTCGGATAAATCAATTAAAGACGTAATCAAACAGACGATGAACACTATTAAATGATCATTAGGCCTCATGTTGTTCCAAACTTGTATGATTTTCTTTCTTTCTTCTGTGGAACACAAATGGAGATATTTGAATGTTGGGAACCAGCACAGAGCTCCTATTCTCCATCTTAAACTTATAGCAAAATGTGGTAGTTCTGTATGTTGTTCATTAGCACATCCGTTCCCCAACAAACCACCAGGCCAAACAGAATCCCCAGCCAGTCAAATCATCCTAGCCCATGTAATCCTATACCATTGCAACAAGTGCAGAGAAACAGAGAAAGACATAGAGAAATGAAAACTTGTCCATTAGATATGTTGGGGAAGTATAAATTCAAGCAAAGATGTTATTAAAGCAATACCTACAATTCTTCCCATGAGGTCTGCTTATAAAGTTATAGAGTAATATTTCAGAAAACGATAATAAGATCGAAAATCTCCTCTTTCAGTCTGGTGAGTGATTCTAGAGCCTGTGCTAATGATTGAATTAATGATGTCAACTTCAGTTGAATTTCCACTTTTTCTCATTTAAAATGCATCTATCCTACACATGAGGTTGTATAATATGATGCTGGTTCCTTTAGGTGGGAAATATTAGAAAGAATATTCTGCCTGAATATAAATCCAGTCAGGATAATAACTTCAGCGCCTCACCATCAGTCTTTAGTCCCCCTGTATTCACCATAATTAACTGGCACCCAAAGGGAGAGCACACAAACTCTGCTTTGCAAGTCAACGGGACGGTAATTGTTGCTGGTGAGTTGAGGTCAGGACAGGGCAGGACATGACAGGGAAATTATTCTGTGGCTGTATTTGACTGTACTCTTTGCTCAGGGGATCGGAGTTCTACAAAGTGGCCTCTTTTTTCGGAATTGCAATTTAGGCCCGATGCGTACGGATGCATGACCTCCCAGTGAGGAGAAGATCTAATTTGCTTTTTCTGTGTCCTGCTCTCCTGAGACTGTTTAGAAAAGAAAAGGCCTGATTCAATAATGATCTTGCAGAACTCTGTCTCCCCGCTAGCGTCGCTAGCATATTAATGCATGGAATATAAATGTGATTGTCTTCCATCCAAAATCAGTGTCAATTAATGGTTACAGAGAGGTACGTCTTCAACTGAAACTCAATAAAGTGCAACAGAGACCGCTGGCTTGGCTCCAGGAATATTTTTTTCCCATTCATTTTCTTCATAAGAAATAATAAAAAAAAGATACCAAGTCATGAACCGAATCTGAGCCATGAAATAAACTCCTTCTTAGCTGAAGCACATTTTAAACTTACTCAAATAATCCTCAATCAATCAATCAATCAATCAATCAATCAACTAATCAACCAACCAAGCAAGCAATCAATCAATCAATCAATCATGGTTTCCACAAAAATATTAAGCATCACAGCACAACTGTTTTCAACACTGATAATAATACACATATTTCTTGAGCACCAAATCAGTATAATAGATTGATTTATGAAGAATCATGTGACACTAAAGCCTGGAGTATTTGCTACTCAGAATTCAGCTTTGCATGATATTTTAAATTGTAATAATGTTTCACATGTTTTACTGCATTTTTCATCAAATAAATTCAACACTGGTGAGCCTTTCAAAAACATTAAAGGCAGGCATGTGCACACGTAGACATCAAAGGGGGCTTGAGCACCTGTCCTTGTCCTTCCTCGAGAGCAAGTGCCCTTTTTTCTGGGGAGATTTTTTTTTTTTTAATAAATGAATTTATGTATATATGTGTGCATGTGTGTGTTTCTGTTTGCACACAGCTTTGCCTTTCAAACAAATAAAACATCAAAATATCAGGTCAGGTCGGGAAATGTTGAGAGACTGTTGAGTTCCGATGCCTTTTTCCCTCCGAGTCTCTGCAGCACAGCAGTGTAGCACGATCGGCACATGCACATCACATGCAGGCAGAGAGCCTCCCTTCCTTTCCAGTTATGTTTGTCTTGGTGTGGAGGTGAGTGGCGATGAACAAAAGACTAAGCTACCTGTGCCTCGAATTTACAACTAATTATCCAAAAGACAAAAGGCAAATATAGTTAATTTGTCTTGCTAACATTCATGACTCATGAGAGTTAATGTACCATGTAAGCTAGCTAAAGTTTAGCTAATGCAATAGGAAGTCTAGTAGGTTAGACCAGTGCGCGTTGTTTCACTGCTTGATTCAGTTTATTAAAATGCATTTAGAATCACAAAATTCAAGATATAGGTGCAGGAATATATATATATATACACATGTGTGTATATATATACATGTGTGTGTATATATATATATATATATATATATATATAT